>NC_051181.1:109602055-109711155 GCF_013339695.2 Rhipicephalus sanguineus
AGTTGTGCATACATGTATTTTATGACTCATTTAAGCAAACTATGGAACTGAGCTTTACGAGGAGTTTCCCCCTCATTAGGCAATGTAACATATTCTGAAATACCATGAACGTCAAAGTGAGTTGATATACACTTAATGAGACTCTCACGATCATTTCAAGGTCTCAACTTTATATTTTGGAACCAAAAAAGTATAACAATGTTATTCTTGCTCGCCACTAATCTACAACGTTCATAGTTTCTGCTGGAAATGAATGCGTGCGGGAAAAATGCATTAACTATAAAAGTACCTTGAAGGCAAGAATCGGGACTTTCTAGAAAGCAAGAACATTCTATTGAAGTGACCTGCCTGCTCAAAGTAATGCCTATTGGCAAGGAAGGAACAGTGGAAGAAATTTCGATTGCCTCTCTATCCAAGCCAACTTTATTTATTGTGTTCACATGATGTGCGATGTCATTGACACTGATAGGAAAACTGGGATGAGTTTTGAATTTATAAAAAGGAATACCGAGTGAACGAAATACAGCATACACTTGGTAAAGTGCACGCTTATTACGCATAGTATTATGCTAATTTCTGACAATACACAATATCGCATGTATGTTTCAATAGTAAAGAAAACATAAAATGGAATTCATTCCATTTTCACCGCACTACAGAAGAGTGGAACCGAACCAGCAAAAAATAAAACGCACGGCATGCTGTGTTTTTTGTTTGCTAGTCTTTAAAAAGATAAGTGCAGTTAAAGGTGATTCGTTACCTATTTGCCTAATTTGCATTGGTAATAACTGACGTCCACTGGCTTTAAGCTTCATGCATTCTTAACTTTTTCACAGCGCTAATTAAAGGTCCGCAAACGTGTCAGAAGCTCGTTGCTGGGGCCAGGAACCGGGATTCCTTCCATCAATAAAAATGTTATAATCCTAGAAATGTTCTAATCACGATTTAGAATGTAAACCGAACAGCAAAAGTTTGCGGGAGGCCAAATGTTCGAGAAAGCTATACTTTCGCTTTATCTGGGAACATAAACTCCGAATAAATGTCCCAGCGTGCAGTTGGTATTGCAACCTATACTGTCACCAGCTATATTAGGAGAATTACGCACTAATAGAGCAGAAATTTACATTTATTGTGGAGCCAGCGTCCCATAAACTTTTGCTGTCGGGCGTACATTTTAGGGACGATGGCCGACCAGTGGCCAACAGCTCTTACGATCGAAGAGCACTGCGTCTTCGCGTCTGTTTTTCTCAAATAACTCGATGGCGAACCGTCAGTTGTACAGTAGCTGACGGTAAGTTCTTCCTTGTCGGGCCTCACGTGATTACCAACAGTCACCTAGCCTAATACGTGTAGACTATTTCCAAGCAAGTTTTCAGTACTTTTCTCCCAATAAAAATGACATTCCAAAATAAAAAAATAATTGAATAGGGGTGTCACAGGAGGCGATGTTTCTACAAGCAGGTTTATCTTTGTCAAGCCAGCTTTTGTAAGAACCGCCGATTCAAAGCCCATGTTCAAGAATTTTATTGCGATAGCAATTATATGGACAGTCTCGGCTGGATTTTGCCGTCGCCGTTCATTCACCGTATATATATATATATATATATAATATATATATATATATATATATATATATATATATCAAAGTCCCAAAGAAAAATAATTCAGAAAAATGCTTCCGAAGCGCGGAATCGAACCAGCGACATCTCGTTCCGCACCGCGTGGCGCTAACCACTACGCAGAAAGCGCATATCCTTCATGAAGCTAACGGCGAGCGTTATATACACACCCTTTACCGCTGGTAGCACTCAGAGACGGCAGGCGCTTATAAGCGTTTCTTCATTACCAGCGAGATGGCGCAAGGAGCGCGACGGGCGCATTTAAAAGTCGTCGGCGAGCTCGCTCGCTTCTTCTTATATTTGCGCAGGGAGAACCTTGCCCTTCCGCTGTCTGCTCACGCGGTATTCTTCGTGGTGAGGGGAAGAGGGATGTTTCGAGCTTTCCACCGTGATGTCCGCGCTCATGTTACGGAAGCGTACGAAAGTCACCCCGACGCTCAAGGGACGCCGCTAAACGAAACAAACAGAAGATGAGCGCGAACTATCAAATGTCACAGCTCGACACTTGAAACACGCTAGTTTCCTTCGCTGCTTCGGCCGCCTTTGCAACAGGAGCGCTGTTCAAACTGAGAGTATCCATTGGCGACCCTCACTTCGTATAGCATTAGTTTCTTGCTAACGCATTCATTGCTTCGCCCTTGCGGCGAAACTGTGACTTTTTTCATCTCTCCAAGCCTCCACCTTCGACTGAAGTTCGGTCTTATTTGTATAGTCATTCGGAAGGCATTAGGACATTTGGATTACAGGTCTTTTAGAGAACAGAAGTTTTATGGTTGTCTTGTCACATGTTTGCGATGATAAATGCTACAATGATGTTGCTGAACTACTTAAAATGCACAGGCCTATACGAGAGCTTGGGACGAACTAGTCGTCGAACGCGCAGATCTTTGCGGCCTTGTGCCTGTGCAATGTACGGATTCTCTCCTCCTGATCATCACCTTTTAGCACATTTTTTCTTGCCCAGACCCCTAAATATTGCCAACAAGACCTTCTTAATTTCCCAGCATTTCTCTTATTAGTGCTGTCTTTTTCCTGCCATGCTCGTGATGTAAATATCGTAACGCTAAAGTGACATGGTGTCTCGCACACAGCCGCTCTTACAAGTGCACGAAGCGAACGTCGTCTGGGAAGCGATGCTGGGGCCACCGGTGGAATCAGCGGCAGGCTGCAAGCCGGCGTTGAACGACTCGGTCCCGGTGGAGCGCCGGGTTTGACCGCAAGCATTGGAGGTAGTCTAGGTGCAAGGCTCGGTGGTCAGGCCGGTATTGGCGCAGGCAGCTATGGCTACGGTAAGATCCATTTCAAAGGTGAAGTTATAACGTGAACGATGCCTCACGATTCTCGTGAAGTGTTTACGGCAAAAAGTGTACGGTCATGCTCATTATATCATTATAAGCTTCAACATGCAGCCATGTGCTAGAAATAGCCCCAAGCCTGCGCCGTGACACTAACAGACGTTAAATTAAACACAAAATACTATTGATAGGAACAGCGCTTACTTAAATTTTTTCTGATGTTAGCGCTGTCGTTTACTGTTTCAACCATTTCAGACACGTGTACTATGTTACAAACCATTTTTTAAACGGCTGTACAAAGCTTTATACGGGCCATGGTCAAATTTGTATCAATGTGATATCTATCGTAGCCTGTACTATACTTCAAGACGACGTATAGCGCCAGCCGCTTGAAAGAAGAGCTTGCAGGTGACAGAGGGCTATTGCCGCAACACATCAGTGAGGTTATGGTTCACAGACACATGGACGAGCAATCGGAAGGGATGTTCTGCTATCTGTGGCCCAGAGGGTAGATGAGAACGTTATGAATAAACAATAAATAATTATCAATAATTTTGCTACAGGACCACAATCCTATGTATATCACTGTCATCTGGTCACAGCGCCAATGCGACTAATCTGCTCCATATTTTCGTAATGTTGAACCGATAGTACATAAAATAGAAGTGGCGTAGCAAACTACACCATCGAAAAGGATGTGCAACGGTCTTTTTTGTCTCAGGTTTTCAATGAAGTATTTGCTCATGTGTCTGGGCTGGTTTTTGCTCATGCTTCTGGGTTGGTATTTAAAACAACATCCTAACAGCCTTACAGAAGACAAACGGGCTCATTTGGCCGCTTAACAGGTTTATTGATGATTTCGTGTCGAAGTAACTTGTGCAAATATTTTCGTCGTTGAGGATAAACGGATGTTGGTTTTTTTATCAGCAGCCACTTAGTAAATATTGCTAACATTGACTAATGATTAGCGACACTAATACTTGTAGCAATATATGTAATCATCGTATTTCTGATAAACTGAAATACCATGCATTGCTACCTATGTTTATTCAGTTCTTTCAAGCTCTTAAAAATATGACCTAAGAATAAATATTACCAGTTCATTTTTTCTTGCTGTTGAGTTTTATTTAAAAAAGAGGCAGCTGGCGCATCAACGTAGCGGGCAATGAATGCTGAATATATGCACATATCTGAACTCCATATGGTGCATCAAGAGTAAAATTTTTTTTGCGCTCACATATTTAAAAATGCATTGTTTATTCAAATTTCAACGTAATCCGCAAAAGCTGCACGTGACTTAAATAGAAATAAAATCAGTTTTGCTTACAAAAATAAAAAAAAATGTTTACTACGCAATAGTTTTGAAGGTTTGACGAGTTGGTATTACATATAAAAATTCGTGAAGGAGAGGTAAGTAAAAAGAAAACATGGCCGAAGGAGCCATAAGAGGAGGCAAAAGAGCACTTATGAGCAACATCAGCACTCTTGTTCCTTCTGATGTGGCCCTTTTCGCCATTTCTACATAATCTTTATTGTACTCTAACAAGTTTAAATTTGCTGAACACTATCGTTGTAGTCTCAATTTCTAATATTGGCGTACTTTTTGCCACAAATGGCTCACATATCAGGGCAGTATTGAAGAATGGCCTACATTATCCCATGCATACGCCATTTATGTTGCTGAGCTTTTTGAAAGCGATTGCTAAAAGATGTGTTCCAAGCTCTTACGCGATGCAAAAGTAACACTTGTCAGCATTCAGCTTACTCCATTTTTTAAAGCAGAAGGCAAATTTAGCGCACTTAATTGCGACTGTTTCAATGGCTTACACTATGCAGGAGGAGCTGCAGGCTATCCTGGATGGTAAGGATCGCCCTGGGGTGGCGCTTACGGTGGGTATGCCTCTTACGGAGTGCCCTATGGCAGTGGACACTACGGCTTCAACCCGTATGGTGACTACGGCTTGTACGGTGCGAACAGCCCATACGGCGGATACGGAGGATATGGTGGATACAGTGGATATGGCGGATACAATACACCTGGAGGCTATGCCACCTATGGCTATCCTGGAGTAAGTCCCACCTCTGGCAACTGGGGTACCGGCTCATTTGGTGGAGCAACAGGAGCCGCTGTACCAAGGGCTTCTGGTGCCTCTGCTGCCGGACCATCTGGTGCATCTAGCAGCGCATCTAGGTGAGACTTCTCTTGCCATTTCAGTTCAGCAGGGAGGCCCCTCTGTTCAGCTCGCACTAGCGCTTTTATAAGATACAGGGATGTACAAGGGATGTACAAGAGCGGGCTAGTGGTAATCCCTTTCAGACAATAAAGCAAATGGCAAGGGCTGGCTAGTTGGTAATCCTCGCCCGAAAATTCCCGAGCAAATATTTGCTCGGGAATTATTATCATAAAAAATGTGTGTTATTAAATGCAACTCATGGAAGACGAATAACGCATCCCACTGCTTTTTTTTCTTTTTTACGAGGTATGATAAGTCGATAGAATAAAATTGCTGTTGTTTAATAATATGATTTTCGATCATAAAATATCAAGAAATGTTTTGGAAATGCTAACAAAAAACCCGTACGAAATGGTACACAACCTTTTTGATGCACGCAATGAATCACTCTGTTGTTAAAGTTTAAACCGCTTATTTGTGTTAAATGTAACCTTGTTATTCCACACGTTACACGGTCTTCCCCACTTTCCACATCAATGTAAGTACGTAAAAATTCTAGGCAGTTGTACTGACCATGCTCAAAGCAACATTTTTTTTTCTCGCGCGAAGGAAGGTGTTGTTGAGTAAATATCAGGTCGGAATGAAATCAGAAAGCCAGCAGAGATGATCGGGCAAAAGCACCAAATCGGTAAACTGAATTGGTAAAAACATACAGAATGAGCTGATATACACACACACACACACACACACACACACACACACATATATATATATATATATATATATATATATATATATATATATATATATATATATATATATATATATATATATATACACATGGTTAAAGAGAACTTCTTCTGGCTACCGTAATAAAAATTGCGAAAAATTTCGTACTACAATATAGGAAACAAAACAAATATTTCTTTTACCCTGACAGTTTCGGCTGGAGGTCCAGCCTTCCTCAGAGGATGTAAGTGAAATGAAACGGTCATGGCTGAACCCACTGCAGAAGGGCCGCCCACCGAGTTTGGGGGCCAGACGATACTTTTTTTCTCTATATTTTTTTTCGCTCTTTTTTGCTTTTTTTGAAAGTATCGTGTGGCCCCCAAACTGGGTGGCGGCCCTTGCGCAGCGGGTTCGGCCATGGCCGTTTCATTGCACTTACATCCTCTGAGGAAGGCTGGACCTTCAGCTGAAACTGCAGGGTAAATAAATATTTGTTTTGTTTCCTATATTGTAGTACGAAGCTTTTCACTATATATATATATATATATATATATATATATATATATATATATATATATATATATATATATATATATATTTATGATGTTAGTGTCCCTATTTTATTCGATTTTTCTTCACTGAAATGAATTGTTCTTTCTGCAGTGATGCACCCGCTTCTTGAATTTAAGGCAAGGCCAACAAGCTGACAAAAGGATTTTCAAAACGTACGTCACCAACATTGATCTGGTTTACTAGACTTTGCGCGAAATAATATAATTAGCAAAACTAGAAAAAACACAAATTATGCAGCTTGTTAGGGCAAACTTTTCATAGTACTTGGTATTACAAATACCTTGCTTGATCTAATTACTACCAATGATTGCATTTTTTTCTTTTTACACTTTTTACATTGACAATTTTATTTTAAAGAGGACTGCAGTGATGTTATATTACTGACAACAGCTCCTTGTTTTCTTTTCTCTTTTCCAGTTTATCCTAATCTCTCGTGAACTTTGTGTGAGAAGAATGCAGGTGAACAACGTCGGAGGTTTACTTGAATTTGTTGCTATACTAACATTCGATTTATAATATTTGGTGAAGGCTAAACGCGATGCATGCCATTCAGGAACGAAATAAATTAAATACAACGCATGGTTTTACGTTCTGTTTCGGCTCATTGCTTTCTCGCTACAGACACCAGACATTGGCATGCAGCATGGTAACGGCAACATTTGCCTAAAAGATAAAACATTTAGATGCGTCTAACGTTAGCTTACTAGTTCTAGTTAAATTCCCGAAAAGCGTGCGCCACGGCGTTGAGATATGATCTGACTGGAACGCCAGTTCGTTTGTCTCAAAAATTCTGAAACCAATAACTCGATAGTACCAGTATACGTAGTCAGCTATGGAGGCAAAATTGCTTAATGCTCATGTACTTAGCTTATGCGCACGTTAAAGAACACCACATAGTCTAAATTTCCGAAGCCCTCCACAACGACATCCCTCATAGTCATGTCGTGGTTTTAACGCGTAAAACCCCAGCAATTATTGTTACCTCATGGCTAGAAAAGGGCAACGCGGTACATATACATATACCGATCTCCACTCTGTAGTAAATAATCTTGTCATAACTATCAACTAATAGGCAAGCAGCTCTTTTTACATAAAAAACTTTGGTGACCTAAATATTTTAGCCTAACATTGATAGCTAAAATGGCTGTTATAAGTTTAACAGGCCGGAGGCATCTGTTCCGTGGCAGGTCACTATCAGTCTTACAAGTGACAGCTCTTTGCTATTTGACAGCAAAACTGTTGCACAATGGTCAAAATTTACCGTATAGCCGTCGTCATCAGCCATAAAACAAACAGAAAAATAAAGGAACACTTCTAGAGCAATGCGTTAGCGTAATCGGGCCCCGTGCGCATAGCCTTCTCAATTGCCAGCCTCGCTTCGGTTCGAGGTGCATGCCTCAACCGTACTGTGAGGAAACGAATGATTTTGCGCGTAACATTGGCCGTTTCAAACTATCATATAATGCCTACTGCAAGTAGAGTCGTTTAAATGCCCACTACGCCATAATTCTTCCTTCTGCGAATCAGCGAAGGGCCTATACTACGCGTTCATAAGGCAACACGCGAACCTATATACGAAGCTGAACACTTTGTTCATGCTTTTGCTGATGATGATGATTATGTCTGAGCGCTTTTTAATGGATGGGCCTTTAAAACACCCTCTCGTTGCGCAATTCACATTTTTTGAAGCCTGGCGCGATTCTACGCTTCTGCCACGCAATATTATATGCGTTGAGGAGACTCCTTCCACTACATGACATTCACATAGGGTTTTTTTCTTCGAAGAAGTATCAAGCAATAACGTGGCTCTGTGGTAGAGCACCTGCTTGCCACGCAGACGGCCTGGGTTCGATTCTCACTCGAACCATTGTTTGCATCTTTCTTGATTTTTCGGTCGCGGAGAATATGATGATTTTTCGCTGACAACCAATGACGCCGACACCAGGATTTCTGCGAAACAAGTTCTTAACGCTACCGCGGTAATACGCAGCGGTCAAAAACCTCGTACGTCTGTTGTAGTAGTGCAGCAAGCGTTCGCTCACATGAAAAACTGGCTTTTAGTAAAACCAGAACGGCAGCTTATCTTTGGCTAAAAAGCCCACTCACTACCGTAGGTGGCATCCCTTATCGGCATCAACTTTTTCATTTCCATTTACGTCGGAACTATTACACTATGGTTAAAAACTACAAATATTATCCCCTACGCTTCACCGTAGGCTTCATTGTCTATGGGTTTCATTAGTTTGCCTCTAACAAACAAACTAGCTCCTAGAACCGATTCCTTGCTTTCGTTCTTTTACGTGTACTATATAATTATACGAGGGACACTAACTGATCAAGTTTTCTACTATCGGTGCGGTGTTTTTTTTTACCCGTAATTTGTGGTGCAACGAACAAAAAACACACTTAGGTGCATACAAAAGTGCTCTAGTGTACTGCCACTCTCTTATTTCACTAAGCTGTCCGAGTTTGGTCTCTTTGACCAGATCACCATTGCCGCATCACTTACTCAGTTTCGTCAACCCATGTTTTGCCTCTCAGAAGCGTCTAAGTTTTCCGCCTTCCATTCTTGTTCTTATTTTTTTTAATGCGTGTCTTGTCGTTGTTCGCCGTTCAACTCGCCTTTCTTTTTTGTTCGCTCATTATTTAATATGACTGACATTTTTTTTCATTCATTTCGCATACCTCGTTCTTGAGATCTCTTTTCCTTAATGGTCTTGTTGGATCGCTGTTCGCCGATAGAACGGAGCACACGAGCACTAGCTATTACGTTTCGCCACAAAATTGATTGCCAGTCTAGCGTCCACTTCCGCGAGGTTGATTTCAATCCTCGGGTCCGCTTTCTCTCTCGCTTGCTCTCTCTCTTTCTCGGTTACGGCATGGCACTTCTCGGGTGACTGTATATGAGCTCGTGTCGAGCCATAGGACCTCGTGTAGCCGTTGAACCATACTCACGCGAGGAGAACGTTGTGACACCAGCCCAAAAGATATCCAAGCATGAGCCGAGAAAATTTCTCTTCGGCAAAAGGAAAGGGAAAGCCTCGTTTGCGTGTAAATTGAGGAGCGGTGTAGTCTCGAGTATACCAGCAGAATTTCACAGTCCTCAGTTATAAGGTCGCACTGTTTATTCTTAAACCCAGAGGTTGCCCTCCGGGATGAAATGGGGGAAAGGAAAGGATATGAGCCCATGTAGATTGTTTTCCTAATTGAATTCCATAAAAAAATTTGCGATATGAACCGTAGATTCGAAGGCAGTCGTCAAGTGGAACGGCTTGGTTATATGTATTGCCTTAATACTTAATAAGGTCTGGGTCCGAGCTAGGACTGTATGCGAGAGCATGCGCACAACGTCACGTAGTAGCATGAAAGTAATCTTCCTGTCTATTGCCCCAAGTGTGGTTGCTCCCTTTCACTCGAAAACGTTCGAGTTCTGAGCGGATACAAGGATTCTTTACGAAAGACTATACTTGAAGCATGCTTTTTTTATTGTGGCGTAAGCTACCCGTTCACATCCCTCGAATATGTAAATAAAAACGTTTTCACCACCACAACTGCTGCTTCCATGCTTAATGTGACATAAAGACACAATCGTCAATTTTTCATATTAATCTGACATGAGCATATCATCCCTCAAATACGAATGTGGTCTTCCTAATCGTTCTGTGCATGGCCGCATCGGCAACGGCGATGCTTGCGTCGCATTATTTGCGTCACAATTTTTTCTCACAGTTACCTAGATCTCACACCATACATCATCACACCGACATGCATATCCCACCGCACAACCCATCCTTATCAAATTGCACGGGCACGTACTAACACTACCACTTTTGCTGCCTCAATTTTTTCTTCAAACAGCAGCAGACTGGAATGGCCTTCCCCGTGACATTGCAGGCCCCAGGCGGTCTTCGGCTTCCCGGGCAATATCACTGCACACTCTTCGTCAAGAAGATTCTTCTTTATAGCCTTCATTTGTTAGCCTACCCCTTATGTAATAGCCATTAACCGGGGTCTTTAAGGTAGTAAAGTGAAGCGAATTGAATCAGATATTCTGAGAACTAATTACATATTCTGAAAAAATAGCATGCTTTTTTCTTAAGCAGAGTGCTGTATGTTGTGATGTTATTGCTACTATCAGGCGACGTTGAGCAAAATTTTGGCCCTCGTGAAACAAACACCTTGCTGAAAATTATCCAGGACGGCCAAACTGCCATTTTAAGTAAACTAGATTTCATGGATGCTAGATTTACGAAACACGAAACATTAATGGCAGCAATGAGCAAGAACTTAAGCGACACTCGACGACAGATGAAGGAAGTTAATAAGTTGGTCTCAGAGCAAGCCGACGTAATTAAATATCTCTTATACAAAGTAAATATTTAGAGGTGAAAGTTGTGGATTTAGAAAACCGAAGCCATAGAAAAAATATTGTTTCCTATGGTGAAGAGTACAATGATCAGTTTGAAACGTGGGACAAATCGGAGCAGCTGATTAAAGATATTTCTAAAATTATATAATCTGGGCATTGAACTTAAATCAGTTCAAAGGGCACATCGAGTGGGACGTTATGACGGCAAAGCAAAGCGACCAATAATTGCAAGTCTTTCACCTTTCAAGGAAAAACAAACGAACGCCAAGAAACTTAAAGGGAAAGCGTATAGTATCGACCACAAAATAATCACTTGAAAGGCGGGCTATCAGGAAGAAACTATGTTATTATGCTAAAGTTAAAAAAATTTGACTAAAAAAATAAAGTTGAACTGACCTTTGATAAGCTCATCGTGAATGGTAGAGCTTTTCATTGTGATAAGGAAAAAGAGGAAGTTGTCTCACTCTCGAAATCATGACCAACAAATAAAAGCAAAGACCAAGAACATAAAGAAAGTAGACCAGCTTGTTGGTTTGATAGAATAAATGGAAGCAGATATTGTGATGGGCAAGGAATCTTGGCTCAATCCAACTATTCTTGATAGTGAAAATTTTCCACAATATTACGCAGTTTACCGTAAAGATCGATTCGAGTGCAATCCGGACTTTGAGGTTGTCTCTGAAGTGTCTGGTGAAGTCATTTTGTTCGGTGGTGATTTTAACATGCCGGATGTGTGTTGGCGGGACGATGATTGTTGCTTGACGGTCATTGTTGCTTGTAGCACTGCGAGCACTGAAATGAATAACGGTTGTAGACATATTTGGCCTAGTACAATGTGTAAGGGAACCAACACACAGAGACAATATCCTCAGTTCGTTGTTTTCAAGCTCACCTTACTTAGTAGGTTCGACTACAGTCGTACCAGGAATTAGCGATCATTCGGCAGTTGTTGTGACAGTCAAAGCCAAAGTTCAACGATTTACTTCTTTCGAGAACAGATAAGGTTTTTTTATGATAAGGGGTATTATGAAAGTATAAACGAAAGTCTTCTTCATGACCTGCCTACATTTGAATGCCTTGAGGATGAATGTGACATACATGAACTGTGGAATGCGTTCAAATTCAAATTAGGTGAACTTGTGAACGAACATATGCCAAACGTACCTTCTTCCAAACTTAAAAAAACGTAAAAAGCCTTGGGTTACATCCGCCATTATACGAATAATACAAAAAAAGGAAACTGAGTTTTGCGCATTTGTGTATACGTACATTACAACGCGGGTCGTGCGAAGAAACAAGACAAGATGGCCTCGCACCGGACGGTGGTCTTTCGAGAGCGATGTCAGTGGCTCTTGGCGCCGCGGCAGCTCGATTACTTGAGCAGAGAAACTGGCGCTACACCGCGCTAATTATGGAAAAGAACGCTACTCACACTACGTGTTCTGTAATATTTCAGTACGCTGTACCTACATACTGCTCTGCTACTGTTACGTCACGGTATTCGCCTGGCGTGTGAAATTGCGGTCATTGTGCGACAACTGTGTAGTTGTCGTTGTGGCGGTGGTTAGTCTTGCGTTGGATTTGGAATACCCTTTTCACAAAGGTAAGTGCAAGTATTAGTGATTACCTACTGTGCACAGCTGTCATTAGAAGCGCATTTTGTGTTGAGTTTCGCACGCCAAAGCAAAATCCTGAGAACGAGAGATACGTACTGCACGCGTGCATAAGTCCGTCCTAATTCTCAGTGATGGCATGCGTATTCCAAAACGCATGTGATTGAGAATTTTGGCTTAATTGACAGAAGTCATTGACTTATTTTTCAGATATGTGCAATTATGATGCAGGTTAACGTTAAAATGCGGCCACATTTCAATGGGGGCGAAAGGCAAAGAACACCCATGTGCTTATGTTCGGGTGCACGTTAAAGAACCCCAGTTGATTGAAATTAATCCGTAGTCCCACACTACGGCCTGCCTCATAATCATACGGTGGTTTCGACACGTCAAACTCCAGCAATTATACGTTATCGTACTTTCACGCATGCGCTGTTCAGTGGTATCACGTTTGCTAAAATGTTGTAAAAATGAACTTTCATGCTTCTTTATATTGCTTGTTGTATTGATAAGTGCTGTGTAAAACTGAAAATGCGTGCTCTTGCCAAGTATGTTAACGCCGAAAAAAATTGAATTATTGGTGTACAGTCTAAGGTGTTCATTAAAACAAGACTGTTTTGTGAAGCGGGACTTACTGTATTTATGACAAGCAGATCGTGCGCAAACGTATACAAACAACACGAGACACACGAAAGTTTGCGGCGCATCGCGCTCACGCCGAGCCTATAAAAAAAGGAAGAAAAAAACGCCACACGTTACTCAACACATAGAACAAAAACAATGAACGTCACTCGTGTGTTGCTCGCATCAATCCTAGGTACAAGTAATTGCACGCGACTGGCCGAGGTCAGTAGCATTGGATAATTTGGTCTGAGACTGCCGAGCGAGCGCGAAAAAGCGTCCGCTCTCCGCAGCACGGAATCACGATTAACTCGGCGTGCGCATGCGCGCGCGCGCAAGTCACGTGATTGAGGAGAAACGTTTCTCCCTTGGCGCTTGCCGCAAGAGGGCGCGACGAGTAAATCGTCCGCAAAGGAGAAAGTCGCTGCTCCGAAGGAGGAACGGAGCCCGTTGCTCCATTCTCGCTCCCTTTTTTTTTTTAGAGTGTAGGACCGTGGTATACGGTTATCTGCCACAAATGACTGATAGTTTATATCTACCCAGGAACGGCGAGAACACACATTTGTAATTCAAATGCGAGAGCGTTAAGAAAAACCGACACCGGCAGCATAGACGCGACGAATGCAAACAATACAAATTAGGATCCCAGCAGGAATCGAACCCAAGCATTCTTCGTGGCAGTAAGATATTCCATCACAGAGCCACGCCATGTCTAGAAACTGCTCTGTAAACTTTCTTGAAGACCCTATGCAGGCGTAATGTCGGTGCAACGTCAGTTGTGATTTTAGTGCAGGCTATCCAATTTTATAACAAAGCAATAAACACTACATATGAACTCTATGATACCGACGTCATGTCGGGTTAACGTCAATTGTGGTTCCACTGTTCGTTACGCTTTTATAGCAGTCTAATAAACATTGCATTTGTATTCCTGTGAATCAGCAAGCTATATTCAAGGGTTGCTCAAACCCGGAGGAATACGCTTACGAATGTTACCCATGATATTCACATCATTGCCCCGTAGTGCGCACTTCGTTTCGATAACACAGACGTCTGTGTTCTAACGTTAGTGCTGATACTGAGAGCATCGCTCTAACGTGAGTGCTGAGAACATCGTTGCAAGAGCTGAGACTTTTCTTTGATAACCGATTTACCTGAAGCGTATTCTTGATGCAGATAACCTTCGATATGACTTATGGCCCTCTAAAATCATGCATGGTCATGAACTCATGTTTGAAAGCACAAAGCACAAAGCCCAAATACTTTTCACTACGTGCCACTAGAACGCCATGCATGACAATTCAGACCCAAGTGGTTTCAAATATAATTCGTCATTACATCGATTTGGAGTTGATATGGTGACATGGAGTCGATTGACAGCACATTCTTTAGATTTCGTGGCTGCTCTTTCAATAAGTGAACGTGCAGTAAAGCAGCCCAGTTGCTGCGCGACGCGTTCAAGCTGATGTACACTACGGTCCACATTTAAAGAGACACTAAAGAGCAAAACGATTTTTCTCGCATTAGTAAAGTAGTCTTCCACGATACCAAAAACATCACGCTTGCTGTGAGAAGACGCTTAATAAGCGAGAAAACGCGCAAAAAGAAAATACAGGTGGCGACGCCACCATGAAATTCCCGCATCATTTGCCGTGACGTCACATAATTTTGACGGCGCCTGCTTGGGCCTACTAGTTCCTAATCGGTTAGATCGAAGTACATTGTGCTCTGAGTGGGCCATAGACTTGACATAACGAGTTTGTGGAAATTTCGTCGAGCCAGTGGCGCCAAAATACGTTAAATGCTCTTTGAAATTTTTTACGTCACGAATTACAAAGTTCGGCGCGAAATATAAAAATGGAACTTTGAACTTGGTTTTCTCCTCTAATAATAAACCTATAGTGGTGAAATAAACTACACAAGAGTTCTCCGAGCACACTTCATCAATCTGAACCAATTCATTGTTTCTCTTTAGTGTCCCTTTAAAGGGAACACTAGAATCAGCAGCGCTCACATTGCTGGCCCCCTAACTGCATATAGGTGTGGAAACATTCCTCGTGCATGGCACTAGTCTTTCAAAAGTGGTCATAAACGACAAGCACCAGATGTCTCATGCAAATATGTGCCACTAACCTTTCGCAAGAAAGCGAAATCCGGACACGCCCTGCGCGCAAGTGTTCTCCCAACATGGACCCGTCGTACAACTTACGTGACGCACAGGGTGTGAATAGAAAAGCTACGAAGGCAGCCTGAAAGCGTTGAAATATCGGAGGCGAGTACAACGAAACAGAGTATTGTCCCGTAGAGGCGGCATGGACAAACCTATAAAGATTAATGAAATAATTGAGATGATGCCTAGATGACCGTGGAAGTAACGATCGTAGTTACTGATGAGATTGGCCCGGATATTGAGACGCTGGCACAAGAAGAAACAAACAATTAACGGGGATGAGCGATACTCTGATTGAAACATCTTGGCAGTTTCTTCGGTGTGTTAGTGTACGCGTTAGTATAATCAGCAACAGCCAAGACCACATCGCCCAAGAGTTAGTGCCTTCAAAAAATTAACCGACGATTACGATGCTGCCTAATGCAAATTCTGAGCGCAGTTTTATGTTAGAAGAACGCCAACTGTGTTTGGAATTTAGGCTATCCGCCGTTATAGCAATGTAACATTCGTTACATATTGCCACAGAAACTGCTAGCGCTCGAGTGCGGCGCACATGACTCTATGCATAGCAGGCCTCGAGAACTATGGGAAACGCCGACAGCCCCCGTTGCGGTAAGCGAATCCAACCACTTGCTGTCGTCATCTACTAAAGCGCTTGCGTTCGTCATGCGCTTCTTCTTTGTCCCCGTTTGTTTCAGCGCTATGCTACAAACCAGCCGCAGTGCACGTACCAGCCCTGCATGCGCACGAGCTCCGACCGAGGGGCCAGCGCGCGTGACGCAGGAAGAAAGCGAGATTAGACATGTCAGTAACCCGTGATATCGACAGACTCCGTGTTCCTCTCATTCGTGTTCGTTCGCTCTATCGTTAACGCCGACGGCGGCGCCGCTCAAAGAAACAGGCGCCTAAGACCTGGGCTTTGAAATGTTTAACAATTTGGATACTATATTCGTTAACTGCCATGGGACAGCAGTAAACCGTCCCGACATCTAATAGTGAATTCATAACCTCCAGGAAAGTAATCAGAACGTTACGTGACGGTGTATTGATGGAACCAAATCCACACATGTGCGGCTACCCTTAGCGATCTATATAACTTTCGTGGCTTCTCTGGGCACCTTGCCGATTTCTTTCAGATTTTTCAATTACGATTGCTAATTGACACAACTGCGGTTTAGGTGTTTTTAAATATTTTGTACCTACTTTGTAACCTTTATACAGGTACTTTTAAGCAGTAGGCGTATAAATGTGGAAATATTAGAGAGTTTTCGTGCAGAGGGCTTAGCGGAATGTCGGGTTTAGCAACATAGCGGGATCGAAATACGCATGCACAGAACGCTACACAACCCATACTAGAGTGTTGTAGAATAGGGCACTCTGCTCATAACGTTTAGGGTACGTACGCTATATCTCATACTTTTCCCATGTTATCGTGGTTTACGGACTAATAGACTGGACAAAGAAATTCTCTAAGCACGCCAGGTAAACTGGAATGGTACATTAGTTCCACGCTGATTACATGCACATTGCATAGAAGCAAGTAAGCTTTTCTAATTTAGCACACCATGCTTAGCTCGAAGACTTTATCAAGAAGTGTTGCGTTGTAAAGCTAGACTTTATAAAAAAGTTAAAGAAAAAAAAATTCGGCAGATCCATCGATGTTATGCGAAGCATGTGGCGGGATGGTGACGGTGGCGTAATTTTTTACACTGAGTGAAACTTTTCGAAATGACGCTAAAGATATGTGCAAGTGGTATACGCACACAAATATGTTGAAGAGTCGCACATGTGTTATATAACCAGTTGTTTACAGTTGCGCAACGATGCGAACATCAACATGGGTATTAACAACACCGGACGCGGTAAGTAGATGAGTAATGCTTATACTTTCCGTTATAGTGGAGAACGCACGCACGTTTCACACATCCGTGCGCACGTGTGGAAGGGGTTCTTCAGGGTTCTCAGGTAGATGGCGGCGAATAGAATGTCTTCGTTATTGTAATGGATGTGCGCAACGCAGACCTCGCCGATTCCGCTGCTTGCCTGTGTGTGTTCTGTGACTGGTGGCCGGCGAGGTTAGATGCGGCCGATGTTGAAGTTGCGCATCACCGTATTCTAATATGTGCCCACGCCTCCGCGCCTGCAATGAGGACGCTTGCTGTGGACGACGCAGTCAGCTCATCCCTCCACGTTTCAGAAAGTGCTAACACGCCTGTTTCTGTGAGCAGAGCGTCTTTCTCGAGGTCATGCACGTGCGCGTGCATAGACTGTACTGTTGAGAACGGCGAGCGTGGGGTGACTGTTGTGGTTGTGGCATCGAATGAAGGTGGTAGCACGGTGCAAGGAAATGTCTAGAGGCCTGTTTGCTAGTCGTGTCATGTCGTGGACAGACTGTGTCAACAGAGACGGCGACATGTTGGAACCTGAAGTAATTTTTGTGCGTTGGTGAGGTATAGGCCGTCGAGGCAGGTAGCCCTGGTAAGTGCTACGTAGACCAACTTCAGTGGTTGGCGCTTATCGTATCCGTAGACTACTTGGGTGTATGTGGCCCTTTGTGACCTATATATAGTTATGGCGCTTGCTTACGCAAGGGGAAACTGTGTCCTCTTACTCGAGATATTTTTCTGACGTATATCGTGGTTGTAGTGGTTCGCATTACCACGGGAAACCATTTCAATTTCATTCAGGCGATTGTAGTGATGTACTTCGTCCTGGCTGGGACGAATGCCTATCGTGGACGTTGGAACTACAAGCCACAGTCACACGAGGTTGCCGTGTTCTTCACGCTTAATGTACCACAAGGTGCCCATGTTTCTATGAATGAGGCCGTCGTTTACGTCGATTTGGCCGTGATCATGTACGGCTTGCCGATGTTCAGGTAAACTGAGGCCGGCAAGCCACCCACGTCGCTTGCGTTCATCTCAGCCACCTAGGTCAGGGCATCCCTGCGTACCTGATCGCTCTTAAAGGCAGTTATTTTATCGCATGCAGTATGACATAACAAGTTGTTCGCAGCATCGAGGCAACGTGCGTTATAGCGGTCGAAGTCCGCATAGCTTTAGTATACCCGTATGCCGTAAGGTCACCTATCGGCGGCTTCGCGTGTCGCAAAGCGGCTCTCAGTCAATCTAACAACATACTTGGTCGGCATGAGGCCATCGAGCAGGCTCATAAGAAATGAAGAGAAGACTGCGTGATTCTGGGGGACCACTTGGACGAGTGGATGGCAGTAGAGCGTCTTCCAGGGCAGTTCAACTTTCAGCTCCCTCACTTGCCTTGCGTTTCAATGTGTATGTTCGCGGTTACTGTGTTGATTGAGACTATGATTCACCTGGGGCACAAACCCGCATAACATGAACGGTGGTATGCGGGTATGTGCCACACGTGACTGAGGGAAAGGATTTCATGATGTACGCGAAAGGCGTTTGGTGTTAGTCATCTCATGACCAGTGAATCGTGTTCGTCATACACTAATGCCCTGCTATGCGAATTTTGGGGTATTTCAAATTATGGAGACGACGACGACCAGGAGAGCGCCCAGATGTAGGCGGAGATAGATAGATAGATAGATAGATAGATAGATAGATAGATAGATAGATAGATAGATAGATAGATAGATAGATAGATAGATAGATAGATAGATAGATAGATAGATAGATAGATAGATAGATAGATAGATAGATAGATAGATAGATAGATAGATAGATAGATAGATAGATAGATAGATAGAAAGGGCCAAAGTTCATGAGGTTCGCTAAGAAATGCTTCGCATTTTAAAAAAACGCCTCTTGTTAAGACGATATTTCAAGACACTTTAGCTCGGGCTATTAACACAAGGCAGGAAACCACACGTGCGAGGAAAGAGAACCAGACTGCGAACACGAATATACTCGTCAAAAAAAAAAAAGAAAAGCTGTACCATCTGCTTTACCCTGCGGTCTGCCTCCTCGGTCTTCTTTCCAAAAGCGAACCACCTCATTAAAGAACTTTGAGAAACGTAATTTTTCTGCCTAATAACTCACTTAAAGTAGTAATCACCACGAAGAAAAGTCTCATAAAAGCTGAAGCATAATCGCTGAAGGAACTACTTAGGAACGGCTAGATAAAATTGTTCGGGATAGACGGAATGGATCACTCCCTTAGGCGCAATAACTGCAGAACGTGGCCGTTTAACAGGCCCCTCCGGTTCTGTCTGGAAAGAAGCTCAAGCCCAACGCGCGGACTGTGATTCGTCAGTGCGATAAATTAATGAAGAAGAAGACGAGGTGCGAGTAGAACGGGACGCTATGTACATAACGAACGTTACTACATCGGTGCACTGTGTTTTTTTTTTTCAGTTTTCTTGTCATCACGAAAGACCACAGGAAGGCTTAGCTCATATGTAAGCGGCCACGTACTTAAAAGGAGAAAACACGCGATAGTCAGGTGTCGATTTAGATATGCCAATTAAATCGGGTGTTAGGTAAAGCCATGGATTGGAAGCACTGATGGGATTTAGAAAGAGACATTGAACGAAACCTGAGTTTCGACAAAAATGTTGGAAACGCCTTAAGCCCACGAGGATTGCGTGCTTGGCTGCTAAAGCTGTGAAGCATTTCTGTGTCACCTTTGCTACAGCGTCCGACCTCTTCTCCTGCCTTCGGCACAATGACTATTTTAAATAATTTCCCACGTAAGTGAAGGCAGGCAACATTAGAGCCGGCTACCCCAATAGATAGTTGCACTGTTTTTCATAATAATCGAAAAGAAATAAATAAACGAAAGGTTGAATTTTTTTCTTCGTGAGTGTTTTTAAGCACAGCTAGTCGCTTTCGTAGAAGTCGGAGTAGAATTTTATAAACACAGTGTGAACACGCAATTCGGATTGAGATAGAAAAGAAAATAGAAATGAAGAACGAAACAAAAACACCGTGAACTTCTCTGATTGGTTCGGCTCGGGAGTAATTTGCTGTTACCTTAACGTAATAATAATAATATCTGGGGTTTAACGTCCCAAAACCATGATATAATTATGAGAGACGCTGTAGTGGAGGGTTCCGGAAATTTAGACCACCTGGACTTCTTTAACGTGCTCCTAAATCTAAGTAGACAGGCCTCAAACATTTTCGCCCTCATCGAAAATGCAGCCGCCGCGGCCGGGAATCGGTCCAGCGACCTTCGGGTCAGTACCTCAACGTACAGTCTATATCGCAAGCACACATTGAATGCCGCTGTATTGTTTAATCGTGACTGCTTATTGCAAAAAAAGTCGCTTATAATCTACCGGGTCGTAGTAATTAGAGAACCTCCAGCAATTAAAGACTTGTTGGTTCAAGCCTAGCGCATTCAAACTTTCCTTATGAAGGGCAATTACTTCAAATTTATGTTATTTTTAACGAAACTTGTTCATTCAGTGGTACAATGAAATCGGCTGATGATGACAGAATCATAGAAACAATTTAAGAGAACACGTGTAAATATGCTTTAGCAAACACTTTATTTTGAAATCATTTTGTCGGAGAAATGTCTTCAAGCACTCCGGAGGTAAATTAAGAACGGCATGTCCAAGGTCGTCAATAAGGCAAAAGCAATTCACTAACTAAAATTGCTCCGTGCGGTTTTATGGGGCAGATAGCAGCAAGTACAGCAATGTCATTGCTCTGCAGTCGGTATGTCCTTCAGGCACGGTGCTCGCAAAGCTTTTGCTTACTGTGGAAGTAACGTGTCCATACAAATGCATTAAGACCATCACTGACTACAACGTTCTTCCCGAAGGAATTGCAACTATCAGCCGCCGATGATAATGCTTTATACTTTATGCTAAAGTTTATGCTTTTGGAGATCATTTTTATTGCTGCACTCACCATTGAAAACCTCTTAACTACTCATGTTCATAATAGGACATCATTACGGCTGCATCTCTTGCGTATTACTTATAAATGTGTCTGTATAACGCGAGTACCCACGAAGCCTTATGTAATACCGATTTTACTAGGGAATTTGAAGATACTACAATCAAAATACTGAAGTAAAAGAAAGGGCAGATTTAGATAACAGTTATGTCCAACTTAACGAGTGGCTGAGATTCACTCTTGTGTAGAAAGTTAGGTTAGTTTAGGCCAGATACCAAGGAATGGGAGACGCAGCCGAGGAGGGCAGCGACTTAAGTGACGAAATTAGAAAAGTTCGCAGGGACGAAGGCAATCAGCTCGAACCAAGATAGGACAAATTGGCGATCGCTGGGAGAGGCCTTCGTCGTGCAGTGGACATGAAATAGCCTGACAGTGATGATGATGATTATTACAAACCTTGCGTCAATGTGTGCCTATAAGCGTACAACACACGTAAGATTGTATGAGGAGTTCCAAACCTGCCACGTAGTTAACATTCAGTGCCGGTCAAGCGTCACTGAAACGTTGACACATCGGCAGCTCGACTCGACCGCAGCTGTAAAGTTTCCCGGTTCTTTGCGTAACGCCGCCTTCTCGCCTAAAGTCATCAGGGTGTACCCCAAGGAAAACAAGAGAACTTCAACGAGACCTGCACGCTAATGAGAAGGCGTGACTCGTGCCTTGAAGAGCCGGCTTCCATTCACCCTCACGAAGCCTAGAAGATAGGCAGGTCACGATCCGGGTCGCATTTCACTCGGACAAGCGAGCCAATCAATTTGCACGTCAGCAGGACTCGCCTTTCGCGGAATCCACTACGGAGAAACGCTTTGTTTTCACAGATTTCGTTCGTGCAATGTTTTTTTTTTCTCGTCATCCTAGGGAGTTCAGACAGGTCACCAAAACCTACATCTGACTATGTTCAAACTTTCTTGCGTAGGCAACTTTCCGATATTTCAAAGTGAAACCACCCTTTACTGGACAGACATGCGTTTGCCCACGCAATCACCAGAATTATTTTTGACAGCGGAGCTGCTTATGCTCGGAGAAATCCGGTTAGTCGCGAACAAAACTATTACCATCATGAACTGCGCGCGCTCTCTTCGTCCTCTTCTTCGTGCTCTGCTTCGTGTCCAGAACACGTGCGCCGATTTATCTGGCGTGGGATGCATGCAATAACTTGGATCTGCGAGAGAACGAGTACAGAGAGAGAGAGAGAGAGAAAGAGAGAAAGAAAGCGGTAGAAAGAAAGAGAAAGAGAGAAATAGAGAAGAAGGAAGAGATGAAAGACAGAAAAAATACAGACATGCACAGAGAGAGAAATACACAGACAGAGAAGGAGAGACAGAAACAGACTCAGAAAAGATATAGAAAAACAAAGCAAGACAGAGAGAGAAAGAAAGAGAGAAAGGGAGGGAATCAATGAAAGAGAGAGAAAGGAACAGAGAGAAAGAAAGACGAAGAGAGAGAGAAAGAAAGCACACAATAGCCACGTATAGTACAGTATAGCAACGAGGTGGGAAAGGAAAGTGAGCGTGAGGAGTAGGGAGAGGGGGAGGGTACAGGGTGAAGCATAGCATAGCCATGTATAGTAGAGTATATCACGAAGGAGAAGGAAGTGAAGTGAGGGTGTGAAGGAGTGATGTGAGTGTGAGGAGGAAGGAATGCAAGGCTACCACTTGCTTTACCCTCTCCCCTCCTCATTTCCTTCCTCATCACCCTCACTTAACTTTCGCAGACCCTTGCTATATATACCTTGCATGGCTATGCTATGCTAGGAGCTCCTTGGCACATACCCGCTTTGCGTGGCGCATACCCGTCGAGTTTCGCAGCAACAAGCTTAAACGGCTTCGCGGTTAAATAGGTACGGCCAATCGTAAATAAAAGGTCACAGGGTCCCTTATTCATTCACCTTAGACGACTCGAAGGCGAAAGCCATCTTCAGCTTCATTTTCTTGTCATTCGATGTATTGATTCTCCCCCGGCCCCTTCCGAAAGCTTTCTGCATCCAACGGGGTTTTGCACTGCCTCCGTGATCGGCCCACTTTTCACCAAGCGACGATGGCATGGAATGACGTCATCATGTGAGTGACGTTATGTTGACGTCATCATGTGACTGACTTTATGTAACGTCCTGATGACGACATAATGATCTCATCACGTGACGATCTTTTGCATCACTCATTTTGACTCCACTGACTCGGGACACCGACGCCGTCGACGGTCAATTTTCGCGTTTGATGAGGCATCTAAGGCCTTGGCCTTACTAATGAACGCAAATATTAATTTAGTCCATATATTGTTGGATCATTTTACGCCAACAGAGCCTGCAAGTGCGACAACTATAGATTATTACCCAGAAAGGCGTCCTATGCTAGACTGCCGTATGCACATTTATAGTAAGCCTGTGTTTACATAACTTAGCCGGATGCGCAATTTGAACTTCTCCAAAATGAACCAAACGTAGAAATAATAAAAGAATCGTTTGTAATATCCTCAACGGGGTCAGGGCACCCGCTTATACAGCACGCAGGTATACGGCGCAGCCATTGGCTACGTTTATGAATTGTAGGTCTGTTGAAATATACGCAACTTCGAACGGCGCGTGAACTAAGCTTCCGAAAAGAGACCCAAGCAACGCGTGCGACATCCAATCAATTCTTGTTCACATTACCTTTGGGCGCCCTACGTCGCTCCGCTCACAAGTCTTAATTCAGGGAGGGAAACGTAATTAGCCTTGATGTCGCGTCATCCTGCTTCTCGTAAGCATAGACAGGCCACAGTTCGTCCCGCAACATCGACTCGCGCTTGCGTTAGCTGTAGGTTCGCGGCAACTAATTTCCTCCTAAACAAGGTTTGACGTGCCAGGTGCCGGAAGCGCAGCACCACGCCGACGTTGCACTTACGTTGGAACCTTGCATAGTCTGCGATATAATGTGCGCTTCCGTGTTTGTTAATCTTAGAACATAAGGAAGTGTACTTGCTCACGCATAAGTTTCTTCATAAATTGAGATGTGCTGCCAGAGAGGCAGTGGTCATTTGCTATAAGTACACGAAGCGCTAATGACGTGAGATAATTGCCGAGAGACGCGTTCACAAAAAGCTACACGTTGAGGAATTGTTAGTGAAATGAAAATGTAGGCAATTGTCATGCAGTGCATCATTAACGAAGGCCGCTGCCGCAGAAAAAAGGGGAAAGAAAGGCAAAGAGCACTCGCGGAGGAAAAACTTATCCCCATACTTCTCAGGAAACAGGTTTCTCGTTACTTTTTTTGTTGGAAATGCACTGACGTGTTTTCAGGAGCGAAAGGAGGACTTTTTTGTGTTAAGTCAAGAATAGGCGTGCCGTTGGTCGGCGGCACATAGAGGGCCTATACGGTTTCCCAGACGGTGTTACGTTTGGCCTAAAAATTCATCAAGGCCGACGCTATTGAGCGTACAGCTGTCTACCGGAATGCTGTCTTCTCCCCCCGTATCGGCGCTTAGACGGAGGCAGGAATGCCAATTCTTCCTGGAGGAGCCTATGCCGAGCGAGCGAGCAGGTCGCCGTGGACGGATTTCCCAGAAAAAGGACGTCGGAATTCGGAGACCCCTTTTTGGCTTCTTGTTCTCTGCGTGAGATAGCACCGCGGGAGAGTTTCTCACCCAGCCACATCTGCCTTCTACCCTACCGCAGCAGGGAAAATTAACCCGTGCTGGAGGGAGCGGTCTGCGTGTTTTTTGGAATTCGACACACCCGCTTTATCCTGCGTTTTGGTCAGCGTGGGAGTGCGCCGTTGAAGACGTTCCCATCAACCCAGGTGGGGCCTTCACCCGTGGCAGCCATCATTCAACGCTTCTTCCAAGTATTACTGGCAGTGGAAGCGGAGGTCATCGGCCCTTTCCCCTTTGGACTGAAACTCCTCGCCGACCTTCTCACCTACGAGTCTTCGGGGCGTGGCGAGTGTATTGTGTGACTCTTTGCCTCCTTTCGGGAGGCCGGACGCCAAGACGACAGGTTACCGGATTGGCGGGAGACGCTGACACCGGTTTGCCCGTGCTTCTGCAGTGACGGTCTCGGGGCTATAAAAGCCGAAGACTTTTGACGTTATTTCTCTGCTCTCTCTTTTCACTCCAATCTCTTAACCATGTAAATAAATCTACGTTCCTTCTTGAAAGAACGCGCCTCCTCACTGGGAATCATCGGCTGTGGGGACGGACGGCGGGAGCCAGCTACCGTAACGAGACCCGCCGAACCCGACTCCTTACAACTGGTGGCAGCGGTGGGATGAACCTTGCGACATGGTGCTGCGTTTGTGGTGAGTGCTTGGTCTTTGCTATGACTTTCCAGGCTTCATTTTGCGTTTACACTTGAGTAGTGTAGAAGCTGGATTGTGTTTTTGTGGGTTAGGTAGATCACCTAGTTATGCGTAACGAGTGAGTTTGAGGGATCACCTAATTATGTGTGAGCAGGACCAAAGCAAAGCGGCAGTCATGGATTTGAGGACGATGCTGAAAGATGAGCTTTTGTTTGTGTGCGAGCATCTCGGCATCAAGGTAGATAATAAAATGGCAAGGACAAATATGTGGAAGCTGATTATTAGGGAATCCAGTGAGGAGGACATTACCTGCGCGTTAATAGCTTTCAAAAGGTTTGAAGAGAGAGAAAAGAGAAGAGAGGAGAATGAAACAATGGAACGTGAGAAAGAAAGAGAAAAACGTGAGAAAGAAAGAGAAAAACGCGAGAAAGAAAGAGAAGAACGCGAGCGAGCCTTAGACGAAGAGATTGAAAGGTTGGAGCGTAAGGTTGAGGCAATGCGGCGGAGAAGTCAGACGTCCGCAGAGGTTGCGCACGAAAGGTGCGAAGAAGTGGCGAGTGCGGTGCACTTCAAAGCCACTGAGAAAGCCGCTTTTTGTGAGGTACCACAAATGAAAGGTACGCGTCTCTACGAGTGCGACATGCGCACGGAGCCTTCTGCGGAGAAAACCGAGAGACAGGCCGCGGATAGTGAAACCGCGCCTGATAAATGTGTGCGTTTCTCTGATTGTGCGAAGGCCGAGCAAATGGAAGACGAGACCGCGGCTGGTATCGAGTCTGAAAGGATTCCGAAAGGCACTTCGTGTGGGACCGAGGCTGGTTCCAGCCGCCCTAATAGGGTCATTGAGGAGTTGGAGACTTCCCTCGCACCCCAACACGTGAATGGCCTTCCGGAAGTGGAGAGAGAAGAGGACAACGCTAGTCCTAAACGTAGCGGTGACTCGACGCTCCAGAAAGACAGTACTATCGGAGAGGGCCTCTCTAAAAAAGTTCCTTTTGATAGTGGAGGAAATATCCCAGAGTGTGAGAGGGTAGAGAGCCATACTGTCGAGAAGGGCCCAGCTGTAGTTTTTGCAAATGAGAGCACAGATCAATTGGCCCGACAGTGCAACGGAGCGGAGAAGTCGATTGATTTAAGCAAGAGAGAAAGTGGCGCACAAGCATCCATGAGTTGTGAAGATGCCGACGTCGCAATCCAGAGTAAAGTCCACCGTAATCGGGGAAATGTTCGCAAACGTCGCCGCAAAAGAAAAAAGCGGACTCGTGCGGCGCCGCGAAGTGTTGAGACAGGTGACACACGGCAGAGCGAAACACAGGACAGGCGAGCGGGTAGTTTGAGAAAACGCCCTTTGAGGCGTACAGTCGGTTGCAAGCGACCGCCGCAGCGCAGAAAGAAAAAGGACAGGTCATCGGGCAGTTCAGGGAAACGTCCTTCGGGGCGCGCAGCAAGGTGCAAGCGGCGAAAGAGGGGAAGCGGGAGAGAACAATGCGCATCCCCACGACGGAGGGTGCCTTCGACAGGTACAAGTTTGCGGGGACAACCATGTCAAGGTGTTCCTAGACGCAAGGCAGGAGGAGTAGAGCGCCGAGCGAGAGCAAACAAAAGGAGAGGGTTGCCACTCTTTCCCCCGCGTCTCTGGCATCCCCTTCGCCTTTGTGAAGGAAGCAGTCTGAATTCCCGAATGAGGCGTGACGGCGAAGTTCAGTTTAAAGCGCGCGCTCATAGTAGTCTCTGGCGAAATGAAATGCCGCCGAGACCGCGACCGCCACGAGTACGACTAAAGAGAGGAAGAAAGCTGTAAGCTTGTCGGAGAATGTAACTGTTTGTTGAAAGGATTCTTTTTTGTTTTGTAAGGTTATTTTAGTTTGATGTAGTGTTCTTTTGTTATCTCCGCGACTAGTTTGTTTAGCTAAGCAGTTTCTTACTTCTGGGTATTTTTAAGCGGTGTATGTGTTTCTTTTATTGAGCCTATAAGCATTGTGCGAAATAGTTGAGGGCGCAATATTATGAGTCACTTGTGCGGAAGCAGTGACCCGCACGGGAGTGAGCTGACCGCGTAAGATGAGTCACGGCAGTCATGAGTGAATATTGGTACGACCGCTAATTGTGAAGCAGTGGTATAGCGTTTGTCGATCGGAAGCGAATTTCACTTGTTTGTGTTTTTATATATAGCGCGAAGTAGTACACTGTCACCCATTTTAAGGGAGCAAATGAGCAATTTTGAGGAATGTTTTAAGAGTAAAACCAAAGCGGTTTTTGAAATGCTCAGGTTTGGCGCTGAATGTGGCTGTTTTAGTGGACCACTGTCAGGATTGACAAGCATGTGGGGCCGGATATTCAGCACGAATCTAACGCAGATTACGTCAGGTGCTCCCGAGGTGTACGGCATCAAGAGTTATTTTCTTTGCGTGTTGTTTTTCGTTAACATATGTTCTGTCGCGCGTCGAGAGACGTTTAGTTACTAGGGATGTGGCGTATTGCTAATTGTGTGGTTTAATGTTTCAGTGCTCTATGAATGCGAGCAGTGTAGAGCTAAAGAGCACAGCAGAGCGCAGTGCGTTCTTTATCAGAGCGGCTGTCATGGACGGGTAACATTGACCACACGAGCCTGTTAACGCGATGTTTATTCCCTCTATTGTTTACATTCATTGATGGCTTACAGTTCGCGTGATCACGTAAGCTGAGCGTTACGCTTTACCGAACATTAAGGTTAGGGACACGTTTCAGACAGTTGTATGACGCAACTGCATCTGTTGTGAAAGTGTTTGTTAGTGCGTCAGGGTGTGTCTCAAGTAGGTAATTGCGGCTACGTTTTGAGTTTGTTTTGAGTGAGCGTAGAGAATACGCACAGATATTTTGTGTAGATTTTAGGCAGCCTTCATGTGAAAGTTGTGTTGTTGGTTGTTTTTCGTGTAGTTAGATATGAGAAGGTAACGCTACATATAGCAGTGCGGATGGTAGGAGCAGACTTGTTTTAAAATCGGTTGTTTCAGGGATCTAGAGCCAGATTATATCTGCTTTTGGTGTTGTTTTGCTTGGACGGCCAAAATGATTCATCTTGTAGGCATCTCCTCATCCATGAGTGTTGTAGCTTTGGCGGCACGAAATTCTGCCAAAATTTTAGAGTAGCGGGTTTTTCATTTGTTTTTGTGTCTTGAGATGCCTGGAGAGTTTTTAGCGAGTCGAAGGCGCTTGATCGCGGCGTGGCATTGTGTTGTGTGGTTCGCTTTGCTGCTGTCGATCATTGTGAGGTGGTTTGGGAGTTTGTTGCGAGTTCGCAGTTGCGGTTCCAAGACAGGACGTCGTCCTCGTCACCAGCCTTTCTCTTCGTGCCCAGCGGTTGTGAGCGCTGGCCAGCCGAGATTTTCCGGGCGGCGGAGGAGCTGTTACGTTTGGCCTAAAAATTCATCGAGGCCGACGCTATTGAGCGTACAGCTGTCTACCGGAATGCTGTCTTCTCTCCCCGTATCGGCGCTTAGACGGAGGCAGGAATGCCAATTCTTCCTGGAGGAGCCTATGCCGAGCGAGCGAGCAGGTCGCCGTGGACGGATTTCCCAGAAAAAGGACGTCGGAATTCGGAGACCCCTTTTTGGCTTCTTGTTCTCTGCGTGAGATAGCACCGCGGGAGAGTTTCTCACCCAGCCACATCTGCCTTCTACCCTACCGCAGCAGGGAAAATTAACCCGTGCTGGAGGGAGCGGTCTGCGTGTTTTCCGGAATTCGACACACCCGCTTTATCCTGCGTTTTGGTCAGCGTGGGAGTGCGCCGTTGAAGACGTTCCCATCAACCCATGCAGGTGGGGCCTTCACCCGTGGCAGCCATCATTCAACGCTTCTTCCAAGTATTACTGGCAGTGGAAGCGGAGGTCATCGGCCCTTTCCCCTTTGGACTGAAACTCCTCGCCGACCTTCTCACCTACGAGTCTTCGGGGCGTGGCGAGTGTATTGTGTGACTCAGGGGCGTAGCCAGAAATTTTTTTCGGGGGGGGGGTTCAACCATACTTTATGTATGTTCGTGCGTGCGTTTGTATGTGTGCGTGTATATATACGCAAGCAAAACTGAAATATTTCGGGGGGGGGGGTTTGAACCCCCCAACCCCCCCCCCCCCTTGGCTACGCCCCTGGTGTGACTCTTTGCCTCCTTTCGGGAGGCCGGACGCCAAGACGACAGGTTACCGGATTGGCGGGAGACGCTGACACCGGTTTGCCCGTGCTTCTGCAGTGACGGTCTCGGGGCTATAAAAGCCGAAGACTTTTGACGTTATTTCTCTGCTCTCTCTTTTCACTCCAATCTCTTAACCACGTAAATAAATCTACGTTCCTTCTTGAAAGAACGCGCCTCCTCACTGGGAATCATCGGCTATGGGGACGGACGGCGGGAGCCAGCTACCGTAACGAGACCCGCCGAACCCGACTCCTTACAACGGGCAGAATGGCCCATGAAGTAAGCACGCGACCTCGCTGATGGCAGAATCACGGAGGCAGTATTGTCGGCCTCTGCCGATACAAGTCGATGTGTTTCAAAGCCGGTGCAGTACCTCTAATTTTTTCCATGCAGCGAGCCATTTCGCGAGTCTACTGTTGAGGCCGAACCGACGCTGTCCAGAAGACAGCCTATTTTGGAAGGTACTGTTGCTTAAGTACAATTAGCGCAACAACACTCCCAGCAGAACAGGCCTTGTGTGTAAAATAATTGTATACTTTTTCTTAATTCGCGAGTGTTCTTTCGTGACTCGAGCGATATACTTGACTAGCAAGTCTCTGGACGCAACATTATTCACAATATTATGCTGCAGTTAAAAAATGCCTTAAGTACCTGTATTCCTGTATCTGTATTCCTGTATCCGCATTTCGGGATAATTTTATTGTGTTTTTTTCTAAAGTGTCCCCTAAATATTCCTTTACGCCGTAAACAAATGTATCTCAGTATCTCTATTTTACGCTTCCATCACATGTATTTCGATATATGTATTCCGGAATGCTTTCCTGGGTATCTCTGCCCAGCCCTGGTGATTAGGTAGTTGACATATGCTTACCATACATGAATATCCTTTCCGTAGATTTGAAATAATGGTCCCTTTTATTTAAATGTGTTAAGGCAGGTTTTTTCTTTTATTGAGCAGAAAAGTGTGATATCGAGAGTCGATCCGCCCCGTACTTGCTCTGCGCCATCATGAAGGAACATTTTTGCTTAATGTATCCCTGACAAAATTCTTCCGAGAGCCATTCTATGTGAGGTTGACATTGTCATAAAGGGTTTTTTTAAAGGAAGTGGAAAGTGATTTCATTAAACATCCATCTCAGATATGAAGTTGGATGTCGGCGGAACTGTATGCAAATGGTTTAGTTGTCCCGCCGTCATTTGTCTGGAACTTGAAACTCCTGGAACCTAGGTGATTGTGTCTTTACAGACGGTGAGAAACATCCCTGAAGTGCATTTTCAATACCGTCCTCCTGACACGGCAATCCAGGCTGCAACGTCAACTTTGTAAGCCACCACACGTTGTCTGGCACTCATATCTGCCATTATCAGCCGGCTGCCCAGTACGCGTGAGGCGCCTTCCCGCCATGTTCCACCGAGTGTCCTAACGCAGCACTCGCATGCGCTCGGGTGTTCTCGCTGTGGAACTCGAACTCAGCGCATACAGGTTCGCGCGATCTGAAGGTTATCGTGGGAGCGTTGACAAGCTTAGCGTCGCAAGAGCCTCGTGACTTGCTTCGGAACAGCGCAAACTGAAGATATCGCATTCTACTCTCCCTATTTGCCTCTTTCCTGCTACAGCAATCACCCCCACGACGAACTCGTCGTGATATCTCTTAATTTATGGCTTGATTCGTTCCCATGAACGTGTTCCCATGAAACACGTTCGTGTTTAGAGCCTTTCAGATCGAAAAACGCTGCTTATAAAATAATTACGTGCTTTTGGGATTAACGCCTGCAGCTATAAACACTGGGAAGAGTGAGCTTTCCGTCGTGCCGTAAAGAAATCACACCATCTCCCGCTAAAGGAGATCATGAGGCGATGCGAAGCAGGGTGATTCCACGTAAGATCGAAAAATCGATGGCTGGTCGACCTCTCAAATTTATTTCAAAATGTTATATATTATTGCCTGATGAGTGGAAAGAAGAGATCCGCAATTGTTTTTGCCGCCAAACATTTTTTTGAAGCACAGGAAATCAATAATGACGAAGAGGTGGAGTGAAGCGCTCATCCGCTCTGCTGTTTTGGCCAAGTTTCGTTCTGAATTGCACAAAATATATTAAAGTTAGGTAGCTGAAATTTCTAAATATGTGCATGTTGTTGCTTCTGCTCAGGTATCTTTAGTTTTGATTTGTAGTGTAGATGTTTTTATAAAAAACCTCAAAATTGGCCCAGGGAACGTTATTTTCCTTATTTTGAAGGTCTTTATCTCAAAAAATCTTTGTAGCAGAGCGACAAAAATTGCGCATTACGTTCTTCGCATGCTTATCTACCACACTGCCGAAACTTACATTTGTGTAACGTTTCAGTAAAGAGATATGATCGGGCTAAGTTAAAGAAAACACCGGACAATGGAAACCTCTGACGACATTAAAAAAAAAAAAAACATTTTTTATATTTGTTAAACTTTGTCCACTTATTCTCCTCCACATCAGCTTTCACAATCATTGAAAACATGTTGCATAATGTCGTTGCACTAATAGTTACGACCCCTCCAATGAGACCCTTAGGCAAGGATTGGCAATTCCAACTTCTTGCCCAGCAAGTGTATAAAATGCAGGCAGGATTGAATTTCTTTTTATTAATAGGCCAGCAGGTACCGAAAAAGGTGTCGCCGGCACTGAACACGTTAATTTTGAAATTATTTCGTCACTGCAGCAGCCACGAGCGCGGGGCTACCGAGCAGGCGCGCGCGCATCCGAGATGCTCGTTGTAAGAGACGGCGCAGTGAGAGCTCGTTTTCGCGTCCCCAGACCGATTGAGTTCGAAACAGCAACACCTCTCGGGTGACTTGAACGCACGTGCACCGGTAGTCGCAGTGATCTGGTTAATGACGTCGATTTCTTTTTCAGGGGGCATAAGAATGTCATCGTCAAACTGTGCGTTCCGTGATCTTTCATTGCAGTGGTAGCAAAAGCACGCGTAGCACAAGTAGTCCGTCTCACTGGCAGTCACTGATCTTTCGGGCGTTAAACGTTCCCTCAAAGCGTATATGCCTAGGTCGGTAACTCTGCGAAATTTTGGCTTCTTTGCAATAATTAAAGGAGTACTGATACGATTTTGAGACATCGCAAAAGAAACATATTTTGCTTCGTTGGTATGCAGTGTCAACGCTGTCCACACACTGGAGTCGAACACGTATAAAATATTTTAACTTGACTTTGAAGCTTTCGTCGCTGAGCATCTGCAAACCAGGTCCACTGTAAGGAAATTATCCCGACGAGTCAAGACAGTTCCCCCGAGTATGCGAGTTCTGCGTCCTGCATGCAGCCTAAATTGCAGAAATCACTGTCGGGGTCAGGACGAGAATTCACTCATCGTTGTTTATGTGCACCACGAGCAGACGAACTTGCTGCTAGTACGTTGCGAGTTTCTGTATCTCCGTGACGTCACACTGCTATGAAACGACACTGAGAAGCCACCCCCTCGATATCTAAACAGAAAGTGTCTTTTTAAGGTGGCGCTAATTAAAATATATACCATGCATTCCCAGGCACCACAATAGTCGTTTTAGGTTTCTCGACACCGGTATTTTTATTTAGAGCAACAATATGAAATTTTTAAAAATTCGTGTCAGTACTCCCTTAAGTTTCTTGTGCTTCAAAAGGAGTCTCCACAATACACTCATTCCGAGCTATACTTCTCGCCATGAGACGCACAGGAGGAGTAGAGTAAGAGCAAAGCACAAGAACTATCCGCGCCGAATGAAGTGTGAACAGCGCTCTGAACGCGCGGCGAGTTCAGGCCGTCTGCTGCCGACATCTAAGATAGGCAAGCGCATCCGGTTACCGATAGTTTCGCTTTTCTTTCCTTTGACATTTCATATTTTGCTTTGCCACTGGAGCGCCACGTTAATGCTTTCCACTGATCGCAACTGACGCAGCGCAGTTTCTCTGGCAGCAACGTGTGTGAAGCGAGCGCTCATTGCTCCCTTATAGGGTTTTCATCTTGCTTCCATCTCTGTCGTGTTATCAGCGCCTTGCTGCGGTGCGAACACAGGGTGGATAAACTAGCGAAGCTCCAGTGCACGTGCGTTCAAGTCACCCGAGAGGTGTTGCTGTTTGGAACTCAATCGGTCTGAGGACGCGAAAACGAGCTCTCACTGCGCCGTCTCTTAACGAGCATCTCGGGTGCGCGGGCGCCTGCTCGGTAGCCCCGCGCTCGTGGCTGCTGCAGTGACGAAATAATTTCAGGATTAACGTCTTCAGTGCCGGCAACACCTTTTTCGGTACTGCTGGCCTTTTAATAAAAAGAAATTCGATCCTGCCTGCATTTTATACACTTGCTGGGCAAGAAGTCGGAATTGCCAATCCTTGCCTAAGGGTCTCATTGGAGGGGTCGTAACTATTAGTGCAACGACATTATGCAACATGTTTTCAATGATTGTGAAAGCTGATGTGGAGGAGAATAAGTGGACAAAGTTTAAGAAATATAAAAAATGGCCTTTTTTTTAATGTCGTCAGAAATTTCCATTGTACGGTGTTTTCTTTAACTTAGCCCGATCATATCTCTTTACTGAAACGTTACATAAATGTAAGATTCGGCATTGTGGTAGATAAGCATGCGAAGAACGTAATACGCAATTTTTGTCGCTCTGCTACAATGATTTTTTGAGATAAAGACCTTCAAAGTAAAGAAAATAACGTCCCCTGGGCCAATTTTGAGGTTTTTTTATAAAAACATCTACACTAGAAATCAAAACTAAAGATACCTGAGCAGAAGCACAAACATGCATATATGTAGTTAAAGAAATTTCAGCTACCTAACTTTAATATATCTTGTGCAATTCAGAACGAAAGTTGGCCAAAACAGCAGAGCGGATGAGCGCTTCACTCTACCTCTTCGTCATTATTGATTTCCTGTGCTTCGAAAAAATTTTTGGCGGCAAAACAAATTGCGGATCTCTTCTTTCCACTCATCAGGCAATAATATATAAAATTTTGAAATAAATTTGAGAGGTCGACCAGCCATCGATTGTTCGATCTTACGTGGAATCACCCAGCAGCGTTTCGGCATGTCGAGCCCGCGTTTCAGAGGGGGAGTGGAAAGGGAAAGGAGAGAGGAAGTGGAGTGGAGAGGGGGAAGGGGAGAGGGGGAGTGGAGAGTGGAAGGGGAGAGGTGGAGTGGAGAGGGGAGAGGGGGAGTGGAGGTGTGTAGAGAAGGTTTGCGCATGCGCAGTAAGGGTGGTCACGCCGCACACCACCGGTTTGAACTCCGCCATAAGATGCTTCGCATCTAAAATGGGTCGAGAAAAATCAGTTGTTGGTTCCTTTAATACAATCGACTGAGAAGCAAATGAAGAAGATTGCTTTCACCTTCCGGTCGCCTTAAAGGGCCCCTCACCAGGCTTGACAATTTTGAGCTAACGAGCGCGATGCATACACTGGGCGTTCACGAACACGTCTGCCAAAATTTGCAACGCTACGCGCCGCGGAAATGGGTCAAATTTCGAGGTGAACGCTGCTTGCCCTTCCTCTCGCGGGCGCGCTCTTTAGAGAATGAGGGGATGACGTACATGAGAAAATGGCCCTACGTAGATGGCAGTGCTGTGATGTTGCTCCTCTACGTAGATGACTGTGCTCTGACGTGGCCAACACTAGCACGTGACACTGTGATAATTATTTGACACGACATGTGTAGTTTGTGTAATTTGTTGCTTGAATAGATTAATAAAACTTGAGAGAAAAAAATCACAGCATATCCACGGAGTGAATGATGATGAGTAGGCGAAGCTGCGGAGGTTCATCGGTAAACCGTGAATCTTCCGTGAATTCTGCCCAGTACATCATCACCGACGTGAGATCGGGCGCGTTTATACTAAAGGTTCGATGAGTTATGACGACTTGCAGCTCACTTTAATTTTACATGTAGGCTGTGAATTTTCATTGTTTAGAAAACCATTGCTTTAGAAAACATCTGGCGTCTTTCGTTAAGCAGCTGGCGTCTTTTCGTTTTGCTTTAGAAACATCTGGCGTTCTTTCGTTTTGCTTTTACAAAATATCTGGCGTCTTTCGTTGGTTTATTTCATCAATCAACGGCGTTTTGAACAAAATTTTTATTGTTTAATCACGCACAGGAGAAATCTCACCAGGCACTACCATAGGTCGGCAAAAAATCTGGAGCTCACTCAGACTCACTCACGAAACATGTCTTACCCTCAGGGCTCACTCGGACTCAGACTCACCAAACTTTTCCTCATCCGGACTCACTCGGACTGAGACTCGCTATAATTTTTCTCAACCGGACTCACTCGGACTCAGACTCACCAAAATTTTATTCACTCGAACTCACTCAGACTCAGACTCACGGCTCGATCTGAATCTGAGTGAGTCTGAGTGAGTCGACTCGTGAGTCCGTTAGCATTAAATTATCCTTTTTCTACCATAATGTCAATGCTCTTTATCGCCAATATCTCGCATAATCGGTGCGCTACTTAACACCTTTTGATCTCGTACCTTCAAATACGAGTTATCTGAGTTTGCAGTTCAATAAGGACTTTTTTATTGAAAGTCATGACTCACACGAGATATTTTTATCGGTAACTTCCCATGAAAAATTTGCGGGCGGGGGGGTCAAGGCAACTCCTCTCCCTCTGCCTCCTCAACTCACGCTTCTGATCAATAAATATTGAGCTGACATATGGACGGTAGTGCGTTGAAGTATGCGGGAGTATACGGGAGTATAAACGTGAGCTGACATAGGGCTGATAGTTATGCTAAAGTTGAATAGATAGGACCATAGGTCGGCAAAAATTGTGGAGCTCACTCAGACTCACTCATGCAATATATTTTGCCCTTAGGTCTCGCTCGGACACAGACTCACCAAAATTTTCCTCAGCCGGACTCACTCGGACTCAGACTCACCAAAATGTTTCCCAACCGAACTCACTCGGACTCAGACTCACAAAAACTTTACTCAACCGGACTCACTCAGACTCAAACTCACGTCTCGATATGAGTCTGAGTGAGTCTGAGTGAGTGGACTCATGAGTGAGTTGCCGACCTATGGGCACTACCTTGGAGGTAAAGAATGGCTGCTAATGGGAATGAGAGACAGAAGAAGTCGGCTTTTAGCTAACGCTGCGAATTTTTTATTGTTCAACAACGCACAGGAAAAATCTCCCACCGGCACCACCTTGGAGGTCAAAGCGTAAGACTGGTTACGCACTACGACTACTACGACTACGACTACGACTGCGAGGGACGAACGGGTGCCGCCTTAAGGAGCTTCGCCCCTAATAATGAAACACACAAAGGGAATGTGTGCGTCTTTTTCATTTTTTTTTCGTGCATTGCAGCGAGATGCGGGGCTAATGTGCCTCCCTTTCCCATGCGTTCGTGTCCCCGCGGTTAGCGCATCGAGCAGACGCCAGCCCTGGAAACGAAAGTAATGTTCTGGCGCGTTCGAGCACTCATTATGCTAATTTATTCTACCGCGTCCAAGTAAACGTTGATGCGGCACTGAGCTTCTTCGATTTACCAAGTCCCGGACGCGTCCCGGACCAGTCGCCGGCGGCCCGCGGACGCCTCGGTTCAAAGGTAACTACGTCACGTTGCGCCGTTATCACGTGATCCAAGAGTCCCGAGCCGCCCGACGGGCCGTCTGCGCACTCGACCTTGAAATGCTGCGGCCGCGTCCACTATGGCGTCTGCTACGCCGTCTGCTCCGTCTATGGCTGCAACACCAGTCACAACACCGACCCAATCCCGACCGCAACGACGGTTAGGTCGTGAATGATACCTGTTTGCGTTGTGGCACAGCTTACCAAGCAAACTACTGCAGCGCGTGCGCATCGAAGACGCGCGTGGGCGTTCCGTCGCTGTTTTTTCTCGCGAGCACCGCGCGTGTTTTCCCGACCTTCAGAAATACGGACATGCTCGACGCGGCTCGCAACGCCGACGACAAGAAATTGGTGCGACAACAATGCGAAATCCGGAAAAGCAAGAAGAGAGCAAGAGCACGTCGAAAACTTCCCGTGTCCAACTTAAGATGGCCGCACGCGTGACGCACCGCGCCGTCGTCCGCCAGCTGCCAGAAAGAAATCGTTCGGACAGTCCCGGGCCGTCCGCAGGCCGCCAGGCACGCGAAAAACGAAGATGCGTCCGAGCGGTCCCGGACCAGAGGGCGGAGCTTCCGGTTGGTCCCCGAGAAAAACGAATGCAGCGCCGGCGTCCGGGGCCGTCCGGAGCCGTTCGGGACGTGTAAATCGAAGAAGCTCACTGGCTCATGATACGGCCACTCTCGTGCCCGTACAAATGTCTCAACTTTCATGCCCGTCCCGCAGAAAGAGGCAGTACACCACAGTGAACGCCGACAAGACGCCCACGGCCGCTACATAAAAACAAAAGTAGCGGCCGTGCAACGCCGCTCGCGTGCTCGGGCTGGCTCGGGCACGTCATGCGCACGTGCATGATCATGCATGCGCATGACGTGTTCATGCGTATGTGTCAAGTGAAGAGGGCAGGGAAGGGATTTGGCTTGCTAAGACTACACTGGGCGAGTGGCAAGGGTTTGAAATTCGCCTCATCTAATCATGGTTTCGCGCCGCTACAAATTATTGTTTTCTCTCAGCTCGTAATGAACCGATTTGAAAAATTCTTGCGGCATGCTGCTCTTCATTCGGCACACAACAACTTCCAGCGTCTAACTAAAATTTGTTATGTGGCCTGGTGAGGGGCCCTTTAAGCAAATGTGTGAGGGACGGTGCCAGTTTCCGTCATGCCTAGATTCTGTTCTGTTTAGGAACATACCTCCAAATTAAAATTTAAGCTAAAAAAGTGCCACCGCGAATGAAATGTTATCGAGGTTTCGTCACCTGGCTCTTTTATTTTAGTGCCTAAATGAGACTGAGCAAGAAATATATCAGTATGACCGCATAGGTTATGGAGGTCTCACAAGCAAACATTCGAAGTCGTTGAAAGCGATGGTTAACACTAAGAGAAAACGTGTTAAGTCCGGATCTCTGTCGACCATTTTCCCAAACACAGTTGCTTATTTGCGGGGGCAGCTGCATAAAGTTCTCCCACAGGCCGTACATAGTACCCTAATCGTCTAACATTAGTTGCAAGCACACCAGGGAGGTTTTACCCTCCTTAATTTGCTATCGTTACGATGCTCCTGTTAAGGGACAGCTGAATAGAGCCCTCCCATAGCACGGATAGCACCCCAAATTGCTCACCTTTTAAAAGCGTAGGCATTTTCATGATGACCTAACAAGAAAACGGGGGTGTATAAACAGAAATAAATTTTATTGGTGTTCTCAGTTTCGAACCCACGCCCCACACGCTCCGAGGATGTCTTGAACACTGAGCGGCACAACCACTTATTTTCTTTGATGCCTTATTTCATGCAGCATACGATGACCAGATGGTGCTACGTAGCGCTCATTGGTAAAGCCCCAGAATAAAATAAAGGCAATGCCAACTCCTCTTTGCTGCCGACCATGGGCGCCCCCTTGGCGGTGCGCAGTTAGCAGACGCCCTACGCATCAAACGCTGTTGCCGGAAATCACTCGCGCTCGTAAGCTGGTATTTCGATAACATTTTTGAAGACGATAGTCTTTCTTGGGGAACTCAAACGCAGAAATGTTGGTCTGTCTGACTTTCTGTTTGTCGGCACGTCACTCAATTCAGCCACCCGGCCAACGTTGAACCACTTGCCCAAGGGCCAGCCATCTTGAACGGCTGACTAGGTTCATACTTGAGAACATTGTTGATCAAAAAGCAAACATTACGCATATCTGAGGCGCAACATCACTAGATAAGTATTAGGTGATGTGTTCCTTTAATAAAAATACATAGATACGTAATTCTAGAGACCCTAGTTTCTTAAGCTGCGCTGAAAATGCGACTGCGCTGAAACTTGCCTTCCTACGTAACCTCTGCACGAGCTCATTGTTGTGTTTCGGTTTCGGTTCAGTATTGCACTGTACGAATGCCATGGGGCGCCGCTCTGGCATTCTTGTTTTACCCAGGCGACGTGTAAATAAAAGAGTGTGTGGAGAGTACTCGTTGAGTGCAGACGTTTCTTCTGCTTCAGCGCTTCTCGCCAAACCGGGTGTTCGCTTTGGCTGGCGTCCCCGCCGGTCGCGTTGGTCACCGCCGGTCTTCGCCTGCTGCTGCGCCGGGACTACCAGCCCGCAACACATCACTCATGTTTCCCGACGTATTGCCAGATGGCGTCCATATCTCACGCAGCGCCTCTTCTATCGTCTTTAGACGACATTTGCAGCGAAGCACGCAGATACGCGGCCAATTTTATCATGTTAGGTTATTACTGGCCGCCAAAACATAACGAGAGGACATCGAAATGTTGTTCAGTTTAGTTGGCTTTGTTGTTAGTAGGGGGACACTGAAATGTGAAATGTGCAATCTTTAACGGACCGCTGAGAGGAACGCGAAATTTTACCGTCGGCGTCGGTGTTCCGCGTCTACGGCGTCTACGGTGTTGGGGACGAGTGATGTAAAAAATCATTATCATGTGATGACCTCACCATATGGCGCCCTGACGTCACAGATCGCCAAAACGTAGGACGTCATCATGACGTGACAAATATTGGCGTGGCGTCCCAACACATGACGAGACGTCACATGATGTCGTCATCGCATGACATCGTAGCTTGGTCGAAAGTGGGCAGATCACGGAGGCAGTGCAAAACCAGGTGAGGTGCCTCCTGTCCTGGAGGCAATGCAAAACCACGCTAGGTGCGTAAAGCTTTTGAAGGGTGGCTGGGCAGGATCAATACATCGACCGAGAAGAAGAAGAAGATCGCTTCCGAATTCGAGTCGTCTTAAGTAAATGTGTAAGGGACCCTGTGAGTTTTTGTACCTTCGCACATCGATAATTCTGTTTTTTTTTTCGTGTCCTTCCGGGCAGTTACTTTTAATGACCAGCGGTTATCTTGCCTACGCGCTACATGCCCTGCCCATGTCAATTTCTTCTTCTTGATTTGGACTAAGATGTTCTTAACACCCGTTTGTTTCCTGACCCACTCTGCCCGCTTCCTGTGCCTTAAAGGGCCCCTCACCAGGCCACATAGCAAATTTTAGTTAGACGCTGAAAGTTGTTGCGTGCCGAATGAAGAGCAGTATGCCGCAAGAATTTTTCAAATCGGTTCATTACGAGCTGAGAAAAACAATATGTAGTGGCGCGAAACCACGATGCGAGGAGGCGAGTTTCATACCCTTGCCACTCGCCCCAGTATAGCCTTCGCAAGCCAAATCCCTTCCCTGACCTCTTCACTTGACACATACGCATGAACACGTCATGCGCATGCATGGTCACGTGCGCATGACGTGCCCGACCCAGCCCGTCACGCGAGCGGCGTTGCACGGCCGCTACCCCTTTCTTTGTGTAGCGGCCATGGGCGTTTTGTCGGCGTTCTTTGTGGTGTACTGCCTGTTTCTGCCGTACGGGCATGAAAGTTGAGACATTAGTACGGGCACGAAAGGGGCGGTATCATGAGCCAGTGCCGCATTAACGTTTACTTGGACGCGGTAGAATAAACGAGCATAATGAGTGCTCGAACGCGCCAGAACATTACTTTCGTTTCCAGGGCTGGCCGAAACCTCATATTCTATTCTTTTACGTACATCCAAAGTTGCATCAGACATCAGCCACACAATACACCTGCTCTGGACTCCTGGTCATGCCTCACTGCCGGGTAATGAACGCGCTCATGCGGCCGCTCGAGAACTCACCCTCCGAGCAGCCCCGCGCAGTGAGGCGGCCAACACAGAGCTAGGTTCCCCACTTCTCACTTATCACGAGGTCACACAGCATTACATACGCCAACGACAGCGATACCAACCACCACCAGCGCCCTTCACACGAGAGGAGGCTGTCGCCCTTCGCCGACTGCAGACCCGAACATTTCCAAATCTGCACTTCCTGCACAAATTATATCCGACTCGCTATACCAACGCCTGTCCAGGATGTGGCGCCATCCCCACAACATTTCACGTCACCGTAGAGTGCACCGCTGCCTACTTCCCTCCCCTCCCACCAATCCTTCGGTCCACCCGTACCCCAGAGCAGTGGGAAGGCATCCTTCGCGAAGGCGCCCCCGAGGTCTGTCGGGCGCTCGTCCAGCGGGCCCGGGCTATCGCAGAGGTTGCCATAGGAGTCCCGGAATAGGGACCCTCCCCGTTTTCTTTAAATTTTAATAAAGGAATGTTTTCATCATCCAGGGCTGGCGTCTGCTCGATGCGCTAACCGCGGGGACACGAACGCATGGGAAAGGGAGGCACATTAGCCCCGCATCTCGCCGCAATTCACGAATAAAAATGAAAAAGACGCACACATTCTCTTTGTGTGTCTCATTATTCCTCCCAAGTTTTATTAACCTATTCAAGCAAAAAATTACACAAACTACACATGTCGTGTCAAATAATTATCGCAGCGTCACGTGCTACTGTTGGCAACGTCAGAGCACAGTCGTCTACGTAGAGGAGCGACGTCACAGCACTACCATCTACGTAGGGCCATTTTCTCATGTACGTCATCCCCTCATTCTCTAAAGCGCGCGCCCGCGAGAGGAAGGGTAAGCAGCGCTCACCTTGAAATTTGACCCATTTCCGCGGCGCGTAGCGTTGCAAATTTTGGCAGACATGATCGTGAACGCCCAGTGTATGCATTGCACTCGTTAGCTCAAAATTGTCAAACCTGGTGAGGGGCCCTTTAAGGTTACACCTATCATTTTCCTTTCCATTGTTCGCTGCGTCGTCCTGAGTTTCAGTTGAACCCTCTTTGTGAGCCTCCACGTTTCTGCTCCGTAAGTGAGTACCGGTAAAATGCAGCTGTTATTTACCTTCCTCTTGAGTGATAGTGGCAAACTACCATTCATGGTTTCAGAAGGCTTGCTGAATGTGCTCCATCCCATCCTTATTCTTCTAGTTACTTCAGTCTGGTGGTTTGGCTCCGTGGTTGCTACCCGTCATAAGGAATATTTCTTAACAAATGCCAGTGTCTCGCTACCTATCGCTAAACGCTGTTCTCTTCCGAGACTGTTGCACATTACTTTAGTTTTCTGCATATTGCCTACCATTATGCTTTCCTTGTCCGATTCGTCCCCTGAGTTACTCATCACTGCAATGTCATCAGTGAATCGCAGGTTTTAACTCGTATCCCTAACCCTCCCAATCTAGGGCACCGAAATCCTTCTGAAATCACGCGGTGAATAGCATTGGTGAGATCTTGTAGCTATCAATCAGGGTGATTTCTCTATCACCTGATTGATAGCGCGAATGTGGTCTATTGTCGTGTTGCCTGTACGAAATCCTGCTTGGCCCTTTGGTTGACTGAATTCTAATGTCTTAATTTTATTAGATGCGAAGCATCTTATGGCGGAGCTCAAACCGGTGGTGGTGGTGTGCGGCGTGACCACCCTTACTGCGCATGCGCAAACCCTCTCCACACACCTCCTCCCCACTCCCCCTGTCCTCCCCCTCACCCCTCCCCCTCTGCTATCCTCCCCTCACCCCTCACCCTCTACACTTCCCCTCTCCCCTCCCTCTCTGAAACGCGGGCTCAACATGCCGAAACGGTGCTTCGTATCGCCTCATGGTCCCCTTTAGCGGGAGCTGGTGTGCCCCTCTCCTGCGCAACGCCACGATGAGCGCCAGCGCATGCGCGTCCCCTCCCCCTCTCTCTCCTCTCCTACGCTCCCCCCTCGCGCGCCTGACGACCGCGTTCCCCGCTCACCCTGTGAGAATTAACGGCAAGGCTAGAGGGAAGACACGACGCACGTGGCGTTCCTCTTCGCGTTCCACGACGCGAGGTCGGTAGCATGCCCAACGAACGCCAAAGGAACGCAATCGTGCAAGTGATCCGGCGTCGCATCGCCTCATGGTCCCCTTTAGCGAGAAATGGTGTAATTTTTAGCTACTATCTTTGTAAACAGCTTGTAGACAACGGACATTAAGCTGATCGGCCTGTAGTTTTTCAGGTCCTTGACGTCCTCTTTCTTATCGATTAACACAATATTAGCATTCTTCGAAGATTCTGGTACCCTCACCGTTGCGTATTCCGAGACATTTCGTCTACAGGGTGGCCAGGTTTTAAAGACGATAGTCTTTCTTGGGATACTTAAACGGAGAAATTTTGGTCTATCTGTCTTTCTGTTCGATTCAACCTCTCGGCCAAAGTTGAACCACTTGCCCAAGGGCCAGCCATCTTGAACTGGTACGGCTGTTCATACTTGTGAACGTTGTCGATCAAAAAGTAAATATCACGCATATCTGAGGCGCAACATCACTAGGTAAGTATTAGGTGGTGTGTTACTTCAATAGAAAATGCATACATACGTAATTCTAAGGACCCTAGTTTCTTAAGCTGCGCTGAAAATGCGACTGCGCGTTAAACTTGACTTCCTCCGTGCCCTCTGAACGAGCCCATTGTTGTGTTTCGGTTTCGGTTCTGTATTGCACTGTACGAATGCCATGGGGCGCCGCTCTGGCATTCCTGTTTTAGCCAGGCGACGTGTAAATAAAAGAGTGTGTGGAGAGTACTTGTTGAATGCGGACGTTTCTTCTGATTCAGCGCTTCGCGCCAAACCACGTGTTCGGGCTGGCTGGCGTCCCCGCCGGTCGTTTTGGTCACCGCCGGTCTTCGCCTGCTGCTGCACCGGGACTACCAGTCGGCAACACAGCACTCATGTTCCCGACCTATTGCCAGATGGCGTCCATATCTCACGCAGCGCCTCTTCTATCGTCTTTAGACGACATTTGCAATGAAGCACGCAGATACGCGGCCAATTTTTCTAGCACAATCTGTCCACCGTCATTCAACAGAACTGATGTTACCTGATCTTCACCAGTGGCTTTGCCTCTTTGCATTCCCTCTAAGGCTTTTTTACTTCCCATGTCGTTACTGGTAAAATGACCACTTCCTCTGGGCTACTACTACTTCTTACATTATCGTCCTGGTTGTCCCGGCAGCTGTACAGATATCTGGGTTACAAAATAAGGCAAACGCGCGAGGGGGAGACAGAAAGTTAGGTGGGCAGATGAGATTAAGAAGTTTGAGGGTATAACGTGGCAGCAGCAACCACAGGGCCGGGTTCACTGGCGGAACATGGGGGAGGCCTTTGCCCTGCAGTGGGCGTAGTCAGGCTGAAGACGATGATGATGATGTTGTTCCGACCTTGCGAATCATGCGCACGCCTGGATACTTAGTCCAGCAATGTCAACGTTGCGGAAGTGCAAGATGCTTACAATAGCAGTACGAACACTGTGCTACAGTATAAAGGAGCCAGAGAAACTCCACCCACGCAACCAGCCTCGAGAACAATAACATTAGTCAATAGTGAACAGAGCTACAGGAGCGTTTGCGGATGGTTTGGCTGTTTTTAACGGCGCACCACTGTGACACGTGAACTGAACATAAAACTATGGTCACTTAGCGCAAAACGACAAAAAAGATAGGGAAAAGGAGCAAGGTGAGCGCTAACCGCTCCCCTCCTGTTTTCATTGTTTAGCCCTAAGCGATCATAGTCTTATGGTCGATGCACCGTATAAACCGACTAGCCCAACTGCAAGTACTGACAGCGACACGTACATGTGTCCCGTGTCACTGGAAACTTCGTTGGAAATTTCAGTAGAATCTGCCGCATGGTTGAGTGTAAAAATCAAATGCGCAACTCAGGACGATCAAAAGCCCGAATAAATAGGTAGTGGTGAACTACTAAAACAAGTGTGCTTCCTAACACAGACCATGGCCTCCGAGATTGCGCGTCGGCAGGTACGCAATCTCGGAGGCCATGCACAGACACACATAAATGCATACAGGTGTTTGCATGTGTGCAATATATCATCAACCAAGGTGTCGCGACCGGAATGTGTGTTCACGAGTTTATTAATCACACTTCCAGGAAGAACATGCGCCCTATAGCGGCAAACATTGATTTGATCATGTATGTCCTCGGGCTTCTTGCAAGCTTTTCATGCGTGTTTGTCGGCTGTTCCAACGGGCCTTTTCGCAGTGCAAAGTCTGTTGCAAAATTTTAAGTTGGACGGGGAAGCGTGCTAGCATCCATAAAGTCAAGAAGCCTGGAAGTTCTGACGCCGTCTGCAGCAGCAAATTACTTCGCGCATAATGCTGTCGACACGCACCGACGCTGCTTGAAAACACGTCAGTACGCACGTGTTACTGACATCCGAGTGATTAGGTACTCTGTATAAAAGTGGAGCTGCTGCCGAAAAAGAGAAAGTGAACCGGATCTGCAGGTCCCACCTACGCGTACGGACGCCAAGCGCTTTACTGCCGCTTTGCCGTACGGTAAGTACAACACTCTACACTGAATCTGATTCATTACGAACAATGCTCCCACGTGGGCTGAAGCGTAATTAAATAAAAAAGAATGCGTTTCCCCTTCGTCGGAATCTGTTCCTATTTTGGTCAACTAATCATCCCGCGGCCAGACGAGATTTCATGAGACTGTCGAATTTCGAAATGAAAACAGCGCAATTTTTTTGCACACGGGGACGAAAATAAATGACACGAACAAGCGCTTACTTTCAGCTGAAATTTTATTGCTCACGAAAGGTATACATGTTACGGGAAATTTTATCAAAACAAACATAAAAGCGTGACATCGCTTCTTGGCTTAATCGCACGTGCTCCTCTAGAAATGAGAATTCTTGCCGCGACAAACAGACAGTTGTCTTGCTGATACGTGATGAGCCTTCATGCGCTATCTGGGCGGGTTCAATGAGTTTGCGAGTGCGTTGGTCTTGATGTCGGCCGACTGTCGACAGTGTCGACCAGCGAGCTCAAACAGTATCCGTAACATAATTGTTTGGTTTTAAGTCCCAAAACCGCGATATGATTATCAGGGACGCCGTAGTGGGGGGCTGCGGAAATTTTGACCACCCAAATCTACGTACACGGGCCTCAAGGATTTCGCCCCCATTGAAATGCTGCTGCCACGGACGGGATTCCAGCCCACGACGTTCGGGTCAACATTCGAGCATCATAACCACTAGACCACCGTGCCGGAAAACGTCTTTATGCTTGTTGAATTTTACGCCTCAAATCCACGATAAGATTGCAAGAGTAAAAAGTGCGCGGCGGGAAGCTACTGTGGATTAATTCTGGTATTGTAATGTGCTTTTGAGTGTATACCAACGTATTTGCATTTCGTAGCGATCAAGGAAGGAACGAAGGAACAGGAGAGAAAGGAAAGCCAGGGATGTTAACCAGTCTAGAGGGACCGGTATGCTACCCTGCACAAGGGGAAGGGATGGGGGAGATGTAAAGATAGAGAAAGGGAGAGAGAGAAGGAGAGCACGCACGCACAAAAAGTCACACACATCTCACAGTCATGATAACGCCGTTTGTCTATAACCGCCGGTGCAAGTCTGATTGAGCTACCGCATTAGGGGTTGTATCCATGACCCCGAATTCGGCGGGGAATCGCCATCTTTGCCAAAGCCCATGCCGCTCTTGTTTATTAGCCGGTTGATGGCCGGCTGATTGCTTCAAATGATAACATGGGCGCAGCGTCGCTCTTATCGCTCAAGAAGTTGTAAAACGAATAGCAAAATAGATAATATAGCTACAAAGTCGAGGCCCAGGTGCGTACGGACCGCAGAGACGTTTTAAAGTCAATGCAATCAGCGTTATTAAATTATGAAAGACGACACTGCTGCCGTCAAAGATTTTGATGTAGCAATATTCAAACCAGTGTGCCGAATGAGTCGAGGTGAACGGAAGAATTGCACCTACTTACTGTGTTCCATGGTGAGCGAGTCTGTGTCGTGTGGAAGGTCTCATAGGGGCTGCAACAAGTTCGGGAGCGTATACAGTTGAGCAGACTGGGAGGCGGTACTTTTCATTTCGGGAAGACCCCTGTATCAAGCTGATAGTTTTGTTTCGTAGGGTGTCCACTGAAGCACACAGTGCTCAGCCAAAACCTTAGCCAAGCGAAGGACCATGCTTCCGCTGTACACGTTTCAACTTGCGCTGTGAAAACATGCTGCAGTCCTGCAGTGGGGCTTACTCCGTGTACCAAAATCTTCGGTGCCCCTGACGGTCATCGGCGTGGCACACTGGCCTGTGACTTCTTCCCCGACTTCTTGAATCGCCGAAGACGAGATACATCGGCGCTTATTTTCGATATATCACCGACGTCTAGGGGACACGACCATGAAGTACTGAGCCCTTCGTCCACCACTGCAACCACAGAATGATTTAGGGTCTTTAGGGGTAGACAGCGCTCCATGCAGCAGGGAATGATAATCCTTGCTTTTTAAATGCGCCACAAGATGTCTCTCCGACCTTATGTCTGTCACGTGAGAGATAGCAATTCAAGGCTATGCAAAATGTTGGCAGTTCATGCATCGTTCACGGTTCGACCCCCCCCCCCTCTTCTTTTCCCTTCGTGTCCTTTCTTTGTTTTTTCTTTTTTTTGTGCAGTGAACAGAACAACACGGCTGTGTTACTTCGTGAAACCTTCGTTCGTGCAAAACTGCGCGTGAAGTAACCGAAACAGCACAATGTTAAGGAGGGCCAAGAACTGTGTAATTTCGGCGCGCCATTCGACCTTATTCAACGAATTTAGCACAAGACAGCGGCGCCCCTGCAAGCCACAAGGAAGAGAGGTCGGTGCTGGTTTCGGTCACGACAAGCGAGTGGACTATCTACCGCTTGCCATGGCGACGAGTCTATTCCATTGCGTTCTACTTTTCGCTTGAGCGCTGCGCCGCTTTCCTGGGATGATGTTGCGATAATCGGTCTCTCTGGAGCCAACGTAAAGGCACATTTTCTGTAAGCTATCACGAGGGCATTCGTTCAGTTGTGCCCACATCCGTGTGTAGTATGCATTGGGTGACTGCGCGCGATCGACACTCGGCAAGAGAAAGATGCCACGTCACGGGTGGCCAGATTTGGCGGCTTGAAGTCCGTGATATTGAATGGAACGTGGAATGGTTCACTAGCGCCATCACGCTCGCAACTTTGTCCTAGCAACTTTGTCGATACATTCAATGCTCTTCAGCGTTGCTGTGTACTTCTTATGCAGCTGTGTCTGCGATTGCGTGTGCGCTTGTGCAACACCTCCTAGACAGCCAGCACCACGTAGAAGTCTTGGCGGTGTTGGCTGGCGGCAGGTTAACGATAGCAAATCTGTTACGGCGCAAGGCATACGTGGCCCCGATACTCAACCACCACCCTGCGACGTCGGCTTACACTCCTGGCGTTGTGATACTCGCGCTTTTAAATGCGAAGCATTTCTTAGCGAACTTCTGCGACTTTGAGCGTATCTATCTATCTATCTATCTATCTATCTATCTATCTATCTATCTATCTATCTATCTATCTATCTATCTATCTATCTATCTATCTATCTATCTATCTATCTATCTATCTATCTATCTATCTATCTATCTATCTATCTATCTATCTATCTATCTATCTATCTATCTATCTATCTATCCAGCCGCCTACGACTTTGTGCTCTCCTGGCCGTTTCGTTAATCGGATGTATACCAAAATTGGTGTGTCATAACATGGCCTTATTATGAACATAAATGACAGGTGATATCATGAAAATCATGACACCTATGTCATGAACAGCATGATTTACATTCCACGGCCTTTGGGCTCCCTGGCCGTCCCGTTCATCGGATGTATACCAATATTGGTGTGTCATAACATGGCCTTATCACGAACATAAATGCCAGGTCATATCATGAAAATCATGACACGCATGTCATGAACAGCATGATTTACATTCCACGGCCTTTGGGCTCTTGCGGCCGTTCCGTTAATTTCATATATACCAAAATTGGTACGGCGTGACAAGAGTTCATGACGAACATAATGACACGTCCTAACATGCAAATCATGACGCGCATGTAATGTGCAGCATGATTTACATGACATGGTCTCGGGGCGCTCGCGGCCGTTTAAATGAAGGGATATATACGAAAACTGGTATGACGAGACATTTCTGTATGACGAACATAACTGACACGTGGTAACATGAAAATCATGATATGCATGTCATGTATAACATGATATACATGCCACGCTCATGGCGCACTCGCGGCCGTTTCGCTAGATTGATATACACCAAAATTGGTATTGTGCGATGTGACTTTATGAAGAACATGAATAACAGGTGGTAGCATGAAAACCATGACATCCATGACATGTGCGTCATGATTTACATGCCACGCTCGTGGCGCATTCGCGTCCGTTTCGCTTGCGTGATATACACCAAAATTGGTGTTCCGCGACACGACCGTATGACGAACGTAAGTGAGACGTGGTAACATGAAAATCATGACATGCAAGTCATGTACGACCTGACTTACATGCCACGCTCATGATTCGCTAGCGGCCGTTTCACTAGATTGATATACACCAAAATTGGTATTGTGCGATGTGACTGTATGAAGAACATGAATAACAGTTGGTAAGATGAAAACCATGACATGCATATCATGTATGTCATGATTTAATTGCCACGCTCATGATGCATTCGCGGCCGCTTCGCTAGATTGATGTAACCAAAATTGGTATTGCGCGAAGCGACTGTATGACGAAGGTAAATGAGACGTGGTAACATTAAAATCATGACATGCAGGTAATCTATATCATGATTTACATGCCGCGCTCATGTTTGAATTCCCGGCCGTTTCGCTAGATTTATGGCACCTAAATTGGTATTGCGCGATGTGACTGCATGAAGAACATGAATAACAGGTGGTAACATGAAAACTATGACATGCATGCCATGTATGTCATGAACATGCCACACTCATGGTGCATTCGCGGCCGTTTCGATAGCTTGATATACACCAAAACTGGTATTGCGCGATGTGACTGTATGATGAACATTAGTGACAGGTGGTAACATGAAAAACCATAATATGCATGTCATGTATGGCATGATTTACATGCTCTACTCATGGTGCACTCGCGGCCATTTCGCTCTTTTGATATACGCCAAAATTAGTATTGCGCGATGTGACTATGACGAACATGAATGAGAGCTCTTAACATGCGAATCATGTTATGCATGTCATGTACGGTATGATTTACATGCCACTGTCATGGTGCGCTTCCAGCCGTTTTGTTAACGTGATATATACCAAAATTGGTATGGCATGACACGAGTGCGTGATGAACATAAACGACAGGCCATGCATTTATATACTAGAATATGCGCTTCATTGGCATGGTGTACACTAGATTGTGCATGCGTGTGTGCATGGCAAACATGCGATATATGGTGGACTAGATGCCATGGCATCAATGATTTCATTTGGCTCAAAGACACACAAGGCGATGTATGCAGCTCTTTGCTGGCTGCTTCGCATTACATCGATTCCCACAATGCGTGGGATCTGCCGAATTTTTTTAATTCAATAATATGTTTTGTGTGTGTGTGTGTGTGTGTGTGTGTGTGTGCGTGTGTGTGTGTGTGTGTGTGTGTGCGTGCGTGTGTGTGTGTGTGTGTGTGTGTGTTTCGCCTGCTGCACGGAGGTCTGATTGTGCATAAAAACGCGAAACGCTACTAAATACGTAAAATGAGAATGAAGCATTCAATATAGAAACCGTAAACACAACTAATATTTTCGCTTGCCTACAAATTACCTTTTTAGAATAATCCTTTCGTTTTTTTTGTTTCGAAATCACACTGCCGCATGATTCATGGCCGATCCCCCGTGGTGGGTTGAGCCATTCATCTAGGAACCAACCAACCAACCAGCCGTGAAACTTAGTGGCGACAAATGTGTGAGCCGAAGAAACGAGGCCAAGGTTTTCACGCTTTCATGGCCGAGAGGTAAACAATTTTTTTTTCTATTCGTGCGCATAGTAAATTCGACACACAGTGTAATTGAGCAGATAGAAAGATACCTTGCTGTTTGTTAGCGTATACCTAACCCACTTTTTGTGTTCACTCTGGGGCGAAACCATAGCACTGCTTCTCTTTGGATGAAATGCACCACAGGTCACGAAGAATTATACCTCATGCTTTTAAAATATGTTTTATATGATTTATTTTTTACTGTGTCACCGTCTGTAGTAAACAACAAGTGAAATGATTTTGGGATATTCTCTATTAATTGCGTCAGTATTCTATGCGCGTTGTTCGGGTTCATCCGCGGTGTAAGTCTACCACGGCTATAATTCGACTGCAATGCAATTACACCATGACATCTGCCGTGATAGCTTAGCCGCTAAGGTGTTACGCTGCTAAGCCGAAAGACGCGGGTTCGATTCCCTGCCATAGGGGCCACATTTCGACATAATCCACAAACGTTATCGCGACCTGACCTCTGGGACTCAGCATACCGGAGGAGATTGTTTGGTTGTAACTAGCTTCAAGTCGACGGGCACTTCTTCGGCTATACTGCGGTATAGCAGTGCTCCATGGCACTAACACCTACTGCGCTCTGACGTTACATTCACATGTTCAGACGATGCATTTGGCTTCATTCGTGTAGCGCAATCCTCCATCCTGTAGTTATCTATTTCCTGTCGATGTAATCACACAAGCATTCTTCCTTTTATTGATTTTCCTGCCTTCTTCGGTCTCCCAGTGTAGGATAGCAGACCGAAAGCATCCTGGTTAACATAGCTGTCTCTCCTTTGCAAGTTCTCTCTGTCTTTCGGTTGGGTGCTGCCATTAATTAATTGAATTATTAGGATAATGTCTGGCACGTCGATTTTTCTGACTTCATGCTTATTATTATGACATTCTCCATCTGCATCCGTCGGCCTGAACAACGAAGCATTATTTTCCTTGAACACATTGTGACAACGTAAAATGCCATAAACTCAACTGTTTATAAATAATGTAATAGTTTATACAAAGAATAACGATTTCCGAAACCATTTGAAGCTAAAAGCATGAAGTTCTGGCGAATGTATACACCAACTATCACGCTGGTTGAAACGCCGCTATCACAGCTCGCGCAGACACAAGTTGCCAGAACTATAGTTCCGTGTGGTAATTGTTAAAGAAAATATGTAAGCGTACTCTTGGAAGCTAGTCTGTTAGTTTAGTGACCATCGGTTATCGTGTAACGAGAAGGCATAATAAGCGATGGTCATTAAGGGCAAGACAATTGGGGCAGGTGGCGCCACAAAGTGAGGTGGGCAGATGAGATTAAGAAGACTGTTGAGGGCGTAACGTGGCTGCAGCTATCAAAGGACCGAGTTACTTGGATAAATAGGGCGAAGGATTCTGGCCTGCAGTGGGCGTAGTCAGGGTCAGGCTGATTATGATGAAGGTACCAGCTTTCAGCGCTTTCGAGTGACTTGTGCGGAATGTGAATGCAATTATCTGCATAAACAGCGTCAAACAACTTCCGTGCGCTCTTACCCTTAGTTCATTGATTATGCTGGTAATTTGAGGTTCGACAGCGTTCTCAGCAAGTACACCTCGGTTGCGACGTCAGCAGGTTATTGCAATCCCCGCCATTCTTCTACTTAACTAGACGCAACGACTAGGTTTCCGGCATGCGCACTTTTCTTTTTGCTCCGAGGCACTGAACACTGGAAAGTTTCCACTGGTTTGCAATCGTATTATTCGTGGAGCGGCTTTCTCTCGACTTGGGGCTGTGTTTTTTTATGAACAACATAACTCATTTTGTCATTGGCTCTTCTTTCATCAATGTCTTCCAGCTTTACTGCGCTGGAAGCATTAAAAGTTAGCTGTTTCCTTTTTCTTATTCGTGCTTTCCGCTTTTGAGCTTCGTTCGTGTTCGTTTAAACTGCGTGACTTCGCAGATTACTTATGCACGAGCAACAAATGGCACGCATATTTCCGCGTGCGCTTATTAAGTCCGTTAAGCGAAAATAACGCGACAAAGGAGCGTTAGTTTCGGCCTTGGAACGAAGAAAATTACTCGTTCATTCTAAGCTTCGTCATTGTTCGCAATGGCTTTTACATCGTAATGCTGGAGACTCGAAAGTGATGCAAATTTATGGAAACGCTCATGAATGTTGCCTCAAGCGCTTTGCGCCCCACTTTTATCATAAGCTGCAAGCAGCTGAACACTTCGCAGTGAAGCTAAGCTTAAGCGTGGTGTTTATGAACGCAACAGAAAAAACTAGCGAAAAATCTGATAATGCCGGGCTTCCTTTGTTTTTGCCAAAAAGAAAACACCAGTGGTTGAATTCATTATTATATTTCCGCTATTGCCAGTCTTTCTGTCTGGTTTCAAGTTGCAGGTTCGTAATATCTAACTTCGCTTTAAAATAGAAACGGGCACTGTCAGTACTTTAGTGAGACATTTTCCTGCAAAGCAACAAAACCAACAGCTCTGCCAAAGGCACTAACAGGAAACCTTGTTTGAAGGTGTTCGGGACGACTTGATTGCAGTTTATGGTTTCGTAAGCCCGCAAGTATATTGGAAATTTGAACGTTATCTGCTCTGAAACGTGAGCACTCTGATAAAGCGTCTCGAAATGGTCTAGCCTGACGTGAAACTTTCCGCCCCACTATCTTTACTGAAAAAACAACAAAAAACACTCACAGGGTCCCTTATGCCTTTGCCAAAGACTACTGGAAGGCGAAAGCCATGTTCTTTGCTTTCTTCTCAGCCGACTGAAATTAGTCCCCCCCCCTCCTTCCGAGATCTTTCTGCGCCAGACGTGGTTTTGCACAGCCTCCGGGATCGGCCCACCTTCGACCAAGGCACGATGTCATGTGATGACGTCATCATGTGACGGCACGTTATACGACATGAGGTCACGCATTCTTGCAACCTGTTACGTCATAACGTAACACTGCACATTTTTATGTGTGGCGGCGTTGCCGAAATATTTGTCCGTGAAAGCATTCCCTGTGGTGACGGAACGTGACCTTTTGTTTTACTTCGTCGCTTACGAGTTCCTTATCTTTTACCACCGATAGTATGTGTGCAGTACTGCCTGCCAAGGGCTCTTCGCATTAGCCTTTTCGGAGCACGGATGTTGTCATGGTGACCATACCGCCCCTGAGACCCGCACTGTCACCGTCAACAGGAGGCGTATAGCTTAGACGACGGTGCACAAAGTTCTTGTGCTCTGGATCTCCGACAGCAGAAGAAGAGAAGGAAACGCGACATTGCCGCGTCTATCGTAGAGGCTTATAAGAGGTCCTTGATAGGTCGGTGGATTCGTGTGTATAGCCGGTAGATCAACTGTTACTTTGTTTGACGCCTGTAGCATAGAAATGCCAGTACCTTGGTGCACAGATAGACCGTATAGTGCAACCGCTCTTCTGCGTGTGGCCTTTGAGATGTAGCTGCTTGGAAATGCGAGCAAGTAAAAGGTTGAGGGTCTGTGGCTGGGTTTTCCACACGCTGGGACAGACAGCGAGTGGTCCTGAAGTGGCGAAAAAAGAAAACGAAAAGAGAGAGATCGACCTCAGGCAGCAGGAGGGAGAAAAGGGGTAGCAGTGTCGGGGACACCAGCTTGACCTGATGTGAGATTGAGGGTCGAGGTAGACGCCGCGAGGCAGTGACGCGGCTGTATGCTGATAGCCTGTCATCTTGTAGCCTCGTTTGTGAGCTTAGGCTGCGAACTTGTATGTTATACATATTTTGTTCAGCGAGTGCCTAACGAAAAAGGAAGCCCCTTAAGCCTAGTCCCAAGCAGTCTTTGACGCAAGGAAACGAGGCGGTTACGTGCAACGTAGATTATTGGTTTTACGAGAGCAGGAATAATCATACATCCACGTCAGCATGTCGCGAAAAAAAGAAAAAAAAAATGACGATTCTTGGGATAATAAAAGGCAGAAGCTAATACATTTGGAAGCATTTTTCTGGTTATTCTTGTTATGCTACCGCCTTCATAAGCTTCGCAATTTCTGAAAACTTAAGGGCGACGATTTTGAATGTTTGCATGTTTATAACGGCCGCTAATACCCTCATTTATGTCTCGTCCGATATGGTTACTTAATTTTCATCTTGTTTTCAGGCCGATCTTCGCGCCAGTACATTCTTCAATAGTTCCATGCATATTTGCTCAACCGGAAACGGTTCGTCCCTAACGCCTTTTTTCTTGTTGTTTTATCAGCGAAGCTGCTTAGGAAATCAATCCTTGTTCACCTCGTACCAAAACACTATGATCATCATAAACGGCTATGCGACACAGAAATGGGGTAAATCCCACTACTCACCACTGGTCCACTAAAAATGAAGAAGAAAGCTATCGTCCTCAAACGGGTATGTGCCACTGTGCGGCCTATCAGAAAACTATCATCATCATAAACGGGTATGTGCCACAGAAACTGGGTAAGTCCCACTACACACACTTCCACTAAAAAGGAAGAAGACAACAGTTAGCCCAACAAATGGCTGCGAAGCGGCTGCGGCGAGCCGAAGACCCCGAGTACGTACGAGGACAGAATACTAGGGAACGGGAAAGGCAACGGCGGCAGCGAGAAGACCCCGAAGCAATGGAAGCCCTACGCCAACGAAGTCGTGCCCGTACATCTACCAGAGGTGCGAACGTTTGGTTTCAGCGCGAGGTTCTGTCTCTGGGGTTTGCACATCCGTGTCGTGTCTGTGACTGTCTGTGGTTTACCTCGAACCTCTCTCCGCTGAAAATCAGCGTAGAAACAACCTAGCATCACCTAGCTAAAGCTTAGCTACGACCTAGAAGCAATCTAGAAACAACCTGCATCACCTAGCTAAGGCCTAGAAACAACCTAGAAGTAACCACATTAGTCTTCAGAATCGCCTAGTTTCGCTGTTTGAAGCATTGCGCGGCTTAATGCAAGCCTTGCCAGATTTTTTTTGTGTGTGTGATATTTTTTCCCGAATACCGTAAGCACACGTTACAACATTGCCCATAGAAAGTTCACAAGCGAAAGCGTATCGTTTCACAGAGATAATATGCGGATACAAGGTGTCTGTCTACGTGACACGTATAATTTGAAGAGAAAAAAAATAGTAATTACGAAGGTATGGAAGGCGGCGATAAGTGAAATGCCAGAGTTAAATTTTTTTCTTGGACGATTCTGCGCGAATTTTCTCGTCGTGGCAAAGCAATATAAATGACACAAAGCAGAAACGGAAGCGCAATCTTGTTTCACGCCCTTCTTCAGTTTCCTAGAATTCCTTCTGACTTTTCGTTCTGCAATCTTCGATCGTGCCTCTCCTTCGTAATTTCTCAATTTGTTTTTTTCTCGCGATGCACGTTTGGTTAGTATTTATATATTTTTTTTCTCTATAACATGCCTAAGTACAGACTCGAAGCCCCGTGCTCGTTCTATGCCCTATCCTGTGACAGCAGCATCGAGACGAACGAAACGTTCTTGTTTAACTTTAGTTTCTAAATAACCAAGCTAAGAACCGAAGCGAGTTGGCCTGGCACCTCACCGGCGTTGAGTATGAAGGATAGGGGGATTACCCGTCGATTACTCCTATTATTTGATTTCTAAATTTTGACACGTAATCGAAAGAAGCCAGACAAGCGCGTCTCCTCGTTTCTTGAGTGGAAAACAATATATAGAAGGTTTCGCGCGCAGACATTGCCGCATTCTGGCTCAGCGCTCAGGACCCCACATCCCAAGCTGAGTGCGTCTTTTCTATAATGGCCTTAACGAAATATATTTCGAATGTATTTTATTATACTCGGACATTTACGTTACATGAATATGCATGACCATACTGATACATGCCTACCGAAGCCTACAGAAAAATGCCCACTGGAAAACCTACCCAAATATGATAGGACGAAAGACAATCTCGACGCGTCAATCGAAGACCTACATGAAGGGGTTAAGATGATCTTCGCATTTCTCTTAGAAAAAAAGATTTTGTCCGAGAGAAGTGACAGCAACAATTTGGCAGATCCCATGCCTTGTGGGAATCGGTTATCTCGGCGACATTTTAAGTAGGCTCCAACGAAACTAGAACACGAAATTTTCTTTCTTTCTTTCTTTCTTTCTTTCTTTCTTTCTTTCTTTCTTTCTTCTTTCTTCTTTCTTTCTTTCTTTCTTTCTTTCTTTCTTTCTTTCTTTCGTCTTTCTTTCTTCTTTCTTTCTTCCTCCTTCCTTCCTTCCTTCCTTCCTTCCTTCCTTCCTCTTTCTTTCTTTCTTTCTTTCTTTCTTTCTTTCTTTCTCATTTTTTTCGAGAGAGACCGTTGCTACATCAATATAGCGCCCATTCTGCATTGAACTTTAGTGCCATCAAATAAAAACAAAAAAAATTCTAGCGATGAATTGTTATCTGAGGAAGGAAAATATTAGCATTTTATAACCGTGTCATTATCTACATCGATGTTCGGTCGCAAATAGAAGCAGTGCCGCTCAGTGCACGTATCTCACTTATACTGTAAAATGGGCTACAATGCATGATTTTCGTTCTCTATAACAGAGCGCTAAATGAGAAACGCTGAAGGAACTTCTTCGAAAGCCGCTCAATGCTTCTCATGCTCTGTGGGCACGCTCACGTAGCCACAACTGTAGACCCTATTTTTACGCTGTGTGGCTATCCACGTTTATCGAGCGGCCGTGGGCTATCTATGCAAAGCTAGAGGACCGTGTCAACGAAGCCTAGCTTTATTTGTGTATGCCTCCTGTATTTGCTGAGAGTGCTGCAGCTGTGACTAACACAAACGAGTTCAAAGTACGGACTTGTGGTCTTGAACTAACCTCCCGTTCACTGATTCACTTTTGTTTTCAATTTCCCTTCTCCTAAAGGGGCCCTACAACACGTTTTGAGCGCTTTGAGAAAACGCTGCGTATCGGTAGTCGATACTCCTGTACACACGTGAGCCAAATATTATAGCACTTCTCGCGGCAAGAAATTTTTAATTACATTTGAGGGACGGCTAGAAATCGTTCCCCATTCTCTCGGCCAATTCCGTGATAAAGAAGGGCTCAAGGTGATGAAACACGCGCTGACACACCACCTTGCCTCTGTGATCCCGCCCTGTCTAGTTTTCAGCGCGCTGGTTGGGACGAAGGATTCTTTTTAAACGTCCTTAGTTGGGGCGAAAGGAGAGAGAAGGCGCTTAAAGCGTGCGACATATCCCTGTAATTTTGCTCGTGCTATACGGATTCGAAACATCTTTGCTGCAATCGGATCGTGAACAAATAAACTCCTATAGTGAGGCCATTCGATGATTACTCGAAGAAGTGTTGCAGGGTCCCTTTAATTAAATTCTAGCATCTACTTCCGCTTGCAGCCTGGCTATGAAATGGCTCTGAGACAAGTTCGGTCAGAACTGATCGTCGAAATCTTATATCGTTCCAGAAATTTTGAATCTTGAAACAGAGAGTGTCTTTCGTCGGAGTTGCAACAAGGTCGGGTGTAGAGGGTGGGTGTGGCCACTTTTTCACGTCTTTAGGACAAAACCAACTCTTGCTAATGCGCGTTCTTGTGTTGTACGTGCTTGTGAGTTGCTTGAGATACAAACGTTCTTGTGATGAAAAAAATCCGTAGACAGGGGGTGTTTGCTGGAGCCGACGTTTCGACAAGCGGAGTTGTGTTCTTCAAGGCTGCAACTTCTTCGAAACTGCAACAATTTGCGGCAATGAAGAAGACAAGTCCGTTTTTCGAAACGTCGGCTGCAGCGCACACCCCCTGTTTACAGATTTTTTTCATCGCAAGCTTCCATCTTCCCCCGTCTCCTGCCTTTTTTCTTTATTTCTACAAACGTGCTTGTGAGATGTGTCTCACTAGGTGAGGCGGGCTCCTGACACCTATATAAAGATTTGAAGATCTAACGGCGCTAAGTCTTGCAACCCATAAAGGAGCAGCGACGCAACAACTCGAAGGGAGGGTGTGGGGGAGAGGGGGGGGGGGGTAACGATGCAAAAGCACGCAACGGCAAGACCACTTTTTCAAGATGAGTACCCACGGTACCGCGTGCCAGGGCGAGGTACCTTTGTAACCTTCAGAAAAGCCGGTGGGCGCAAACCTCCTTTGTGGGTGCTCGGCAGCACTAAGAATCGACACCAGGACGTCCCGCATTAGAGGCCTTGCGTTGTACCACTTCACCACACCAGCGGTATTTCCACAGCATCTGAGAAAATGTATGGTGGATGGACCCTGGTCAGGCAGAGTTAATCTGCAACCTAGGCAAATGTTTTGTCTGAATAAATTGGATTGGATTGAATTGAATTGAATCTCTGAATTCCAATGGTCGCAAATGCGAGAAGAACGATGGGGAGGGGGTTCCTGTATAAAGGGTACGAAGTAAGTTTAAAATACCTAAATAATACTTGACCACGTTCTGGCAACCTACACTTGTAATTTAATATTGTGAAGGAGATTGGCGAGTTACCCAGCGAAGCCATGGTGGCTATGCAGATAACTTAGGTTAGCAGCACGAGCATAACTTTGGCTCCATAGAGAGGTATGGAAGAGAGATATGCTTCACTATATCGCGCCTTACGGACGCGCCTTACGGACAGCTGCATACAGCTCTCGCGTACATAGTGCTGTAAGTCATTCACCTTTTATTGCAGACAATAGTCGGTTACGGTCTTAATCTATGTCGTAATTCCGCGAACATTAATGAGAATTGTACCACGGCCGCTCAATGAAGAAGAGGTGCGGCCTGCCGAAATCGATGCGTTTTCAACGGGGGAACGCGTGAAAATCAATGTTTTCAGTCGCTACCGCTGGGGCGCTGCACATAGGTAAACCACAGCCGCTCCTAAGTGAACGTTATAGGCGAACGCCAGCCAACGGTGTCGCTTAGAAGTAGACATACGCTGGGCCACGTAAGTAAGAAAACGTGTGTTTTCTTGTTGTTGCATCGGCTGTGTCATTACGTGCTTAATACGGTCAGATATTTCGCGGTAACCGCATTGTCATAAGCTGTTGCGAGCCGCGATGCAGATGAAAAGGTGCGAAGAGCTTGGAAGTTTCTTCCACGAGCTCCCCGTAAAGTTGCCTGGACTCGGGGATGCCTGATTGCGAAATATTTCGCGACGAGGCGACTACTAAGGCAGCAAGTGGGTGCCGCACTCAAAGGCAGTTGTCTATTCAGTTCAATTCAAGCAAGATGACTTCAAGGTAGGGTTCAAGCGCAAGGTGCTAGGGCCGACTGCCGTGCCAACCATAACCTGCTGTGATGAGTCAGTTTCGGTTTCACCGCCTTCGAGTGCCAAGGAGCTACATGAAGAAAGATGAAGTTGGGTGGGCGGCCGTCGCCGTGTTCGATCAGGCGCTTGGAGCTTCGGACCCCGTGGCTAGGCCAGTCGCACTATGCAGGCGTCACCACGCCTGCGAGGACGACGCAACGGTCCCACACTGCTGCCGGCACCGTGCCAGAAGTAGCCATCACGAGCGCCTGCGACGTGCCGTCTTGCAAAAACGATACAACCAGGTCATCATGCTGCCCGGCGCCTGTGTTCGCCGCAACGACATGATTGTCAACGTCTCCAGGACGTGGCTACGTGCAAGTCCGACTCGGCCAATTCATCGTACTGCCCGGCGCCTGTGTTCGTCGCAACGGTACGAGTGAGTGGTCGACGACTTCGAATTGGGTCATGAGCGTGCCGTGCTGTGCCGTGCATAGACATTTGCATAGAAGGACGTGCTTGGTACTCTGCCAAGGCTTAAACAGCATCTTCAATACTGCAGTGCCCAGTTTCTGTGTATTGTGTCACTTTTGTATGTCGTTGAATTGTGCTCCGTCCTAAATGATAAAGTAATTTTTCTATGTCTATTGTCTCGACTCTGCACGTCTGAATTCCTGGGCCCACGAACCTTCACACCTGCGTACCAACAGCCGGCGGCCTAGTTCAAATGTAGACCCCTTCATCGTGTCCCCACTGCCACTGTGATATGAAAAACGAAACACGATTCGCAAGAAAATTAAGCCAAAGCCTGAAGTAAGTGCGGAACTGGGCAGCCGCCTTCGTTTCTCTTTGTGTTTCTCTTTCTTTCTTCACCTCTGTCTTTCTGTTGTCTCTTCTCTCTGTTTTTTGTATGCCTTCTTTGTCTCTGCTTATTTCTATTACAGCGAAAGCTGTTATCAGATCACAACGGCAGTGGGGTAGTTGTCCGCCGCCGCCGGCGTCCGTAACCACTATCGCGCGAAATAAGAAACAAAAATGAAATGAGAGAAGAAAAGACTAAGGTCGGGTGAGATTTGAACCTGGGCCCCAAAAGCATCTGGGACTGATGACCATTCACCATGCCATAGTCCCAGACACTTCCCCCAGTTCACTCGACTTCCGGTAATTTGGCAAAATTTCTTAACAACGTCGTCTCTTGTACACTTTCTTTCGATGTACAACATACTGCCACATCATCAGCATACGCCACTTCGGCTTCCAGTAGCCTAAAACCGCGAATGCTTTCATTGTACACAATGGCCAAGCATAAACTTTCAATGTAAAGGGCAAACAAGAGGGCTAGTTGGGCAGCCCTAGCGAACCAGGCGTCGCACGATGCTAACTGCGCATTGAATGAGTGGTTTGAAGCCTCCCACCGGTACAAAGTGCTCAACCGTAATTCTTCATCGTAATCAGCCACACGCAGCATCAACAAAGTGCACATAATGTATTACAGATGTGTAGCGGGTACATCGCTTATCCACAGAAAGACAAATAACGGCATAGTGGGTGCTTTCCTACTTCACAAAAATTCAAACAGCTCCGCTTCACGGACACTGATAAAACAGCGAACCTGCTGGCCTTATCGATAAATATCGAGCTGACGTTTGAACGGTACCGCGTGGAAGTATGCGTGAGTACGAGAGTATAAACGTGAGCCGACATAAGGCTGACAGTAATGATGAAGTTGAGGTGATACCTCATAGTTGAGGTAGGACCATAGGTCGGCAAAAAATGTGGAGCTCACTCAGACTCACTCATGAAAGATATATTGCCCTTAGGGCTCACTCGGACTCAGACTCACTATAATTTTTCTCAACCGGAATCACTCGGACTCAGACTCACAAAAATATTACTCACTCGCGCTCACTCAGACTCACACTCGCGTCTCCATCTGAGTCTGAGTAAGTCTGAGCGAGAAAGAAAGAAAGAAAGAAAGAGAAGAAAGAAGAAAGAAAGAAAAAGAAAGAAAGAAAGAAAGAAAGAAAGAAAGAAAGAAAGAAAGAAAGAAAGAAAGAAAGAAAGAAAGAAAGAAAAAGTTGTTCGTCATGCACACACACGCCATTCGCTGGACCGCATTTTCCCGATCAGGCAAGGGCTTCTCAATTTTTTTCTCTTGCGTACATGCAGCCATCACCGTTACCCAACATGTAAAACGTTGTCATCGTCAATGTTACGTAAGATGCCCCGTATAACGCTTGCAATCGTAAAATTGATAGTTGTATACATGTCCGTGCGTCAAGTCGCCAAGAATAGAATCAAACGGCTACGAAAGACAGAGAAATCCACGCGCAATCCCTCATGCACGTCCTACATCGCATTTGAATCCTTTAACGCTGTTTTGTATCTCTGAGAAAAGTGCTGCAGCTCGTTCGTTGTTTTTCCATCACTGTTTTGTGTTGCCCAGCCGTTAGTTTTTGTTGGACGGGCTTTCAGAATATCATGCAGTCAATGTTGGTTTTTTTTTTGTGAAACACGAAGAAGGCACTCCATGCTTTCCGCTACGAGGTAACATTCGCTACCATGCATCAGTGTGCTTTTTGGTGCCAGCGTCGACTGAGCACCAAAATCTTTGCCCGTCTTACGGGCCGGAAACCTGTCCTTTCCGCTTATTTTTAGCACCACCGTGACCGAGAAAATCACAGCTTGCCATCCACTAAGGCTCCGCCGTTGTCGCCCGACTGGAAAAATATGCGTCCTTCAGAGAAACCCACCCTCTGGTATTCATCTTCTTCTCATTTTTATCTTTCGTTATGTAGAAATTGTATTCCCTCCTTTTGAAAACCCTGTGACGCTCCTAAGAGTTTCTCGCAAGCATTGCGCTGTTTGGGACATAATAATAAAGGATTCCTCGAATTCATTTGTATGTTTCGACGTGATCCAGTGCCTCTTCGCAGTCTGGCGTTCCTTCACGGGAGCTACATGTTTCCTCAAGTTCAGTGCTAAAGGTTTTAGCAAAGTTTGACCGAGAAATACTAGGCGCAATCTTACGTCCAGGTAGTTTTCACTCGCATATTTTTAATGGACAATACTTCAGCGTTGATGTATATGATGCCGTAAAATGTGAAGCTCGAGTTAGACGTGGAGGATATCTAAAGCAGCGGCACTGCTATCCCATTAAGTATCGGGGTCACAAAAGGCAACACTTTGCTGAACGTGTCTTCTCGGCGCTTGAGTTTCCGATAAATATAGACGGTGCGCCAATCGCACTTCCTGTGAAACGAAGTGCATTTTTTTCATCACAGCCAATCCACTTGCATGGAACGTTGCACCAAAATATGTGGGCCCTTACTTTCCTCAGCTTCGCATATTATCGCACATAGCTGTTTTAGGAACATGCATCGAGGCAATTTCTGATGTGGTATTGTAATCAATACCTTCTATCGCGTGGTGTCATCACTATTTCACGGGAGGAATGGAAATAGATCAAGGAGCGTACTTTTCTTAGACACATCCCTATGAAGCCGAGAGCACTTGTGAGGCTTTTTCTCTATCTCCATCTCTGTCTCATACACACACTTTGTTATCATCTCTAACTTTCAAACTCCCCCATCACATTTCCATGTTAGGGGTGGCCTGCCAGTTATTCTTGACAGATTAACCTCCCAGCCTTTTCTCGCTCTCCTGTTTTCCTTCTTTACATACGAAGCCAACAGATAACGCAGCCAAGGAAAGCATCCATCAGATTACTTGTTTTATACTCAGGTGGGCATGTGACAACGAGAAATGCAAGTCGCCAAGAGAAAGAACCTTGCCACAAGTGGGTGTTGAATCCACAACCATTATTTACATTACGTGTGCAGTGTCATTACCACGGAACTTGCTCCCCATCCACTTCATTGGGCAATTCTGCGTCTGCCACTGCGGGAGTGTTAGCCATGGCGACTAATGTGGAACGACATTCTTTTCACTCGATAGCATCGGGAAGAGCCATTCGCACTTTTTCGCCCTAACCAGACTACGCCTAGGTCTCAAAGTTCTTACTTTCAAGTACCTCTATCGAATAGACAGTGCAAAATGGGGATGTTCGAGTTCGGAGATAAATCAGCGTAAAGGTACGTCATTCAGTGATTTTATGTCAATGGTTTTCGAAGAATTCTAGCATAAGTATTTAAAGCTTGAGCCATAGGCTCAGAATTGGTGCTGTGTAAGCGCATGCCTGACCGAGTAAACGCAACAGAAAAAACTATGAGCGCCATTATTTCTTCAGCACTAGATTGAACCTGCTTCAAAGGACATTTTTTTCAAGGAAGACGTTCTAGTTTTAGATATAGATGCTATATTTCTCAAGAGACTGGGACTACTAATTATCATCCTGGTGCATCTTTTTTTTTTTCGCGTAGTCAAGCTCGTTACCGACTTGTTATTTTATCTCAGTCCTTTTAAGCCTCCACTGCTAGTTTAGTGGGCCGCTTGGATTACAGGTATAAAAACCTTTTGCTGCCGAGGAACTTTATTACAAAGAAATATGTTTCCTAAGTACTCCTGAGTCTCCCGTAGACAAAATGCACTCAATTTTCTACGTGAAGCTCCCACTTTTATCCTTCATTTCGCAGTTTTTCATCATTACATGCATCTTTGGTGCTTTTTTTTCATTGGCACTTCGATAGGCCCTTAAAGTGTGGAATAACGTTCTGTCATAAAATGACGCAGTGATAGCGTAACGCTTAAGTTGTTGACTATGACTGAAATGTGGAGATACGGACAGTAATGATTATTGCTGTTTAATGCCCCAAAACCATATGATTACGAGGTACGCCGTATAGTGGAGGGCTCCGCAAATTTCGACCACCTCGGGTTCCTTAACGTGCCTCTAAATCTAAGTACGTGGGCCTCTAGCATTTTCGCCTCCATCGAAAATATGGCCGCCGCGACCGGGATTCGATGCCGCGACCTTCGGGTCAGCAGTCAAACACCATAACCACTAGACCACCCTGGCGGGTATGATATACGGAGAGAGAACTTAAATTGTGCGCAGTGAAACTTCTCTGGTCCATTAATAACGCGACCTACTCAGAATTGGCATATTTCAATAGCGAAGAAGAAGTAAATGAAACTTCATGGACGAAGAAAGATCTTGCTAAAGCTGTCACAGAATTGACGATCGTTCCAATTAGAAGTTTCTGCTAATTCAAGAGTGAAGGTAAGCTCTACGCATGCGCTAAAAGGAAAAGGAAAACGAGCGCGAGCTTCTTTAGGTGAACCGCTAATTGTAGTAAATTATCCCATTACTTAGTGATTTTTGTGTAGGCGACACTTTCATTGGTAATAGGCAAACGCTGTTCTCGTTTTTGCCAAAATGCATACATTCGTGCACCAACTGTGACGCTTTCGTTCAGGTTCTGACCATTATTTTACGTAGCATGAGGTAACATGTTTAAACGGACATTGTCTTCACAGCTACTGTTCACTTTCCTGAATGCATTTCACACCTGAATGCTGTTTTGCATGCATCGATTAGTGAATCTGCGAGCGTGACCTTGCGCTAGTCAGTCGGCAGAAGTCGCTAAAATTCATACGACTGCGATGTATCTGCAAGAACGCGCATAGCTGTTATAAACTACGAACATGTTCTTGAATCAGTTGTTGCAGCGAGTGCCACCGCGGCCTTGTCAGTAAGTGACTCAAAAACTGCCATACACAACTTCGCAGCGGGTAGGGCTCGTAGGACAGCCCTAGCCATTCTCTCTCGTAATCTGCCATCGCAACTTGCTACATTAATCTGGACACCTGCTCACGCACGCCTAATTAGTAATGAAGCGGCCCACGCAAACGCTCGAGCATTCACGATCCGAGCGCAGGCCAAACCAGGGGACGGTTTAGAAACCAATAATCTCCATCCTGCATTTACCTCTAACGACAGATTGGTTACATACCACGACATTTGCGGGCATTACCGCCCAGGTCGCCAAACCCTCCCGCGTTTACTTCGTCGGTCCTCACGCAGGCGCGTGGTTCTATGGCGTAGACTACAAACCCGCACTTTTCTCTCCCCTGCCTTACGCCCCAAAATTTACCCCGGAATGCACCCTGATTCGGACTGCAAGTTTTGTTCTGTCAGGCGAGCGGACCTTAACCACATTATGTGGCAATGTAAAAATCCCTCCTCTCCCCCGAGCCTTCGTAAACAATTAAGTGATCAGGAGCTGTGGAAGGTTGCCATGAGCAGCTACAACCCCGCACTTCAGGAGGCCATCCTGAGGTGGGCGAGGCTACCGCGAGTAGGATCCCTCGCCTTCTCGCAGCCCCTTTCCCATCAAGATGAGATAAAGTTATTTCTCTCTCTCCCTCTTGAATCAACAGACATGACGTTAATACACGCGGTTGTACTGTTGGTTGGTGTGATCGCGCGCTGTGTTAATTTTAACAACCTCACTTCTTCTCTAACGGCAAGCTTTACTAACCATAAAGGCACACCTGACCGCAAGCGCGATTCCAATGACGAAAACGTGCCGCCCGCCATATCCCCTGTTGAACCAGTGAAAACAATGGGAACGTCAGCAAACACCAAGAAGACTGTCCAAATTCTATGACATGAAAAGCAATAAACAAACCACGAATTTTATATATCGAAAGCGAAAAGTAAAGCCAGCAGCCAGCGTGTGATTTCATGCCATTCTGTACCTTATCCGTGCCGGCGTGTCGTGTAACAAAGCGCTTTCTTTATTTCACACAGTCCGCGAGATGACCATATAAAGTGGCTACATATACATAAATGCTCAGCGAAAGCCCATACTGCTCACCCTCTCAGTAACAAGCCTTCGCTTGGTCATTTTATGAGGGTATTTATAGGCACTGACATTCAGCGAGAAGCGGACGATAGGGCAACAGCAGTGTTTCTTTACTCCACCCCAACCTCCTCCAAGGAAAGGAAAAAGGAAATAAAAGTGGCCTCACGTTATGACTTAAACGAAAACCTCCTGAAAACGTTCCAGCGATAAGCCCGGACTTCACAGTATACGCTCGCAGAACCCCGAGGCAGGGCCAATTTTATTGCGGTGTCCTCTGTCGAATGGAAGGCAGTCATTTTCGCTGTCACGCGCTACTTGAGGAAAACTGCCTCTGAAACGAGGACCATACCACCGCCACGGAGGCCAATTACCGCAGCGTTTCGTTTCATCACAGTGGAACACTCGACACCGCACGTCCCATTTCTTCAAGAGGTGAAACGGAAAACAAGCACTGCGCAACAGAAAAAAAATGGCACGTGTGAAATGAAAGCGCAGAACTTCCACAATGCCCCATGGAGACTCTCGCGTTATAAGAGACAATTATGGACCGTTGAGGCGATGTATCTCATGAAAAAATGCCAGAAAGTGGAAAGGACGTAAAGAAAGCTGTTTCTTGGAGAACGTTCTCAGCTTGTTCATTCTAAAACAACAAATTTATCTTAACTCGAGTTTCAAGAACTGCCATCTTTTCGTAGCTAGAAGATTTAGTGCTGTTGATTTTTAGTCTGAAGCTTTCTTTGAAAACCTCTGTAGGTCCCGCTGAACCTCGCCTTGCCTTACCCAGTCTCGCAAGTTTGACCAGCTTTTCCGTTTCACATCATAAATAAAAATAACAAATACTACGCTGTAATCAGTTAGCTGGAATCGGTCATTGCCGCGTGGTTGTGCGTTTGCCAAGTGCGTCCTCTGTACGAGTACGATTGTTAAAACGACAAACATTACCTGGGTATCATCAGCGCTCCAACACATACACGATGAAGTGCGTACTACCTTTAAAATTGAACTCCTCTATGTCTGCTTTTTCGGCACTTGTGGCTCTACACGCCTGCTTGCCCGTCACAGTTATTGCATCCCGCGCGGGAGAAATCGGCGCACTGTTCTGGGAGGGAAGTAGAAGAGAAGTAGAAGACGACGACGATGACGAAGCGGACAAAGAGCGCGCGTGCGGTTCATGATGAGGATAATTTCTGTCGCTCGTACGGACTAATGGTCGGTTTTAAACAGCTGCGCTATTAAAATGAAGAAAGAACTCAATATGCTTCCGCCAGGCTGTAGTGCTTGTTTGCCAGCTCCGCAAATTACACAGACTTCACAGGCATAGAACTGGATTTAATTGTTCTTTGCTTGCGTTTATGCTTTCTGAACAAGTTCGACTTGATAGGAAAATACCAACGGCACACATAAACCAAATAGGTGTGAACCACGCAGGGTAATGCAGGGTAATGCAGTTCACTGATGTTAGTAAACATCCCGACAAAGTAGTGGCAAAGCACTTCAAAGTATAACATACTGACAAAGTACGTCACGCAAAGTGACAAAGTAGTCATTTTGCCTGACGTAGAACGTCACGTGTCCCTTGACTGAGGCGATCACGTGACCGTCTTTCCCCAAATGGCAATCAGAGCGCACTGAAAGAATCCTAATAAAAACAGCACGAAAAAACGAAGACGTGTAAAGCGACAAACACGCCAACTCCAACTCGCCCAACTATCGCTTCTGTCGCGCTGAAAACGACGTTTTGGCGATATAACCAAAAGTGATGGTCTCAGAATATGGCCGAAGTAGGTGGTTTTGGCGGGTACCACCTGATTTGTTGTCTTCTAGGGGTGGATTATGCAGCTCACCCATATTTGAGTACATAGTAGTTAGATAAAGTCTACATGTTGTGTTTTTTTTAAACTCATCGTGCTCCTTACAAAAAAGTGCACTTCTCTCTCTCTCTTGCTCTATTTCTTTCTCTCTCTCTAGACAATGTTAGATACCCCATAGTTGGCAAACTGTTGCCGTACGCCGTATAAAGTATTCAGGTATCTTGACGTGGTTGGACCATCCATTTATTTACCAGCTCACCATGCTCACAAGGAAACATGCCGCGGCTTGAGCGATACGAGATGGCCACGCTTTGCCTGTGAGAACACCTAGAGTCCAATTACATTTTGACCGCATTGTTTCAACACTACACCTAATCATGGGAACACTGGAGCGTTGTTTCGTAACTCCCAGGATAAAATTTTAGTTCTCCAAAGCCATTGTTCTCGCGTCTCGAACGGCTTGCCCTTTATCTCGTTCTTCGCATTCATCGCGAGCGCTGCAGTGGCGCTCCTGCGAGATAGATTCGACGGTCGTTAAACAGTAATATTACTGTAAATAAAATCCGGATAAACTGAAAGCTAAAAAAACTGAAGATGTTCTTTAGAGTTTACCGTCTACTTTCTTTTCTTCTTTTTTCACCTTATATATCCTTTGCACAAAGGAAGCCTGTACTAAGACGCTTTGACGCTTGACAACAAAAAAGGAGGCCCGAATGCGAGAGACCCATTTCCATCCTTACAAAAAATTTCTTAGTTTTTTACCGCGGAAGGCAAGAAAAAAAAAAGCTCTAAAATTGCCGGACGAAGAAAATGCATGCTGCTGAGAAGTAAAACCGCCTATTTAGCACTAGGAGAAGCGCTCGGAATTCTGAAGGCATTGTACGTCCACAATGGGACAAAATCTAAGGCGGTCAAGAGTGGCAGGACTGCACCTATAGTGCGCGCTCCGAGCTCCTATGTAAAACTATTTTAGTCTACGGAGAAGGGGTGGAATCCACTTGAAATGAATCGACTGGGAACGAATGTGCCTACGAATGGCTGGAAAAAAGTCGATTTCTAAGTGCGTATTATGTGAAGTAGCGTACCTCAGCACAGGAAATCCGTCAGCTGTGTTACGTCAGGCGGAAGCTCACGTGATGAACCTTGAGGCGCGTTGAAAAAGGCGCGTTGTAGCAGAATATGGTCAGGAAAAATGGCATGTGTTCCCAAATACCTAAGTGAACCGCTTGTTCTTTGCGTTTGGCGTGTAGTGGTTATCATTTTCTTTCGCGCTGAACCCAAGAAAACCGCAATTTCCACTCTCTCTTTTCTTTTTTTTCACTGTACAGCTTAAAGCTAGGCGGCAGCCACTGCGGCGCTTCTTCTCGCAGACAAGTGGACGAGTTCTCTGCACTTCTTTCAAGTTTAACTAAGAAACGGATAAGTGCTACACACACTACAAACCAAACGCACAGAATAAGCGGTCCAATTGGGTTATTCAGGCGGATTGCCGTTTTTTTAGGAGCTGGCTCACGTCGTAAGCGTAACCTTAGTTCCATAGGCGACCGCTACAGGCGCAGCTCGCGCGAAAGAGAAGTCTTCTTCCTCTTCTTCTTCGAGCACCTTGATGATGATATTAACGCAGGCAAAACCACAAATAGCATAGCTAACTGTAGCATGCGCACGCTCGCGCGTAAGAGAAGTCTTCTTCCTCTTCTTCTTCGAGCGTCTTGATGATGATATTAACGCAGACAAAACCACAAATAGCATAGCTAACTGTAGCATGCGCACGCTCGCGCGTAAGAGAAGTCTTCTTCCTCTTCTTCTTCGAGCGTCTTGATTATGATATTAACGCAGGCAAAACCACAAATAGCATAGCTAACTGTAGCATGCGCACGCTCGCGCGAAAGAGAAGTCTTCTTCCTCTTCTTCTTCGAGCGCCTTGATGATGATATTAACGCAGGCAAAACCACATATAGCATAGCCAACTGTAGCATGCGCACGCTCGCGCGAAAGAAAAGTCTTCTTTCTCTTGTTCTTCGAGCGCCTTGATGATGATACTAACGCAGAAAAAACCACATTTCCTCGATTTCCACGACCGCACGTTCGGCCGCAGCTGCAAGGTGTGCGACCGCTTGTGGTTCGACAACAACCTGACCACAATCGCTACTATAAAAACGTGTGACGTCTCTATGCGACTGTAGAGGAATTGTACGGAGCATTCACGGTTTATCCGATTATCTCCGAGCCACCTCCTCAATCATTATTCACTTCGTGGATATGGCGTGAGTTTTCTTGACCGAGTTCCGCTGCGATACGCCTTTTTTCAAGCTGCGTCACATGATCTTCCAGTCTGATATAACACAACTGACGGATTTCCTGCGCGCCCGGAGCGCTCAGTTTCGGTATCGGCTCGATCAGGGCCTTGAATTTCGGTGATGATTACATCAAATTACGGGCGGTTTCTTTTGCGATTTTTAAAGACTGAGCATGCCATAAATTGTCACATCCCACAACTATTTCATATAAACAACGGTCCTAAAGTTAATATTGAATAGTTAATTCGCAAGTTCTTGTTAATTACCTATGTTAAAGTAACTTTAGGTGCGGCAATGTTTTTCCGCCTCGGCGTAGAGTTCCTTTGCGAAGACGACAGGGGCCTCACTGTCACAGAACACTGTCATAGAATTTTTATAAAAAATCTGTATTCTCTAAAAAAAAAACACCCTGTATAAGTTCAGTATAGCGATATTCTCTATATCAGACCCACCACTGTCACAGCTTCACCGGATTCCATTTTCGCTACAGCGCAAAGTCTCTGAATATCTTGTTTCGTAGAAGCACTGTCTAGTGTAAAGTAATTGAGTTGGTAACCCCGTGAGAGCAAGAAAGGGCGAGCATATGGCGATTGAGACAGCGTGTATCGAAACCGGCGATACACTTTCTTTTTCCTTATTTTCTTTTTATTTTGCTTTCTTGCATTGAAAGAGATTGTTGTTACAAAGTAAGCGAGTTCTTCAATTTTATTTTATGCTTCTGTTTACAGTAATTTTGTGTTGTACGAAACTCTTTCCCAGCCCGAGCACATAAATCTAAAGTCATAATAATGGTATGTAAACGTAGGTGTAGTTCTTTGGGCTTTGTACCCATTGTAGCATCTGTTATGTACACCTTCTTTTTGCATTACTCGTCTATAGACACTGTTTAATAGATCGTCAAGCACTATTGAAGACAGAGACGAGGTGTCAATATTGTTCTCGATTCGTTAAATTAGCATTCCGATTCACATATAAAATCATGTCGCCCTATAGCAGAAGGACTGTGCAGCTTTCCGAGCCGTTTTTGTTAATTGTAATCTTCCTTTTAGGACAGAAATATATGTATTTCTTTTCGTTTTTTGAAAATTTCGGTGCTCTTGAAAGGCAAGACACTTTTAACCGGCCCAGTACAACCTACTCATTGTTTTTCGCACCACGCCAACTAGGCGTTGCATTGACGCCGCGGTAGCAAACTGCGCCATTCAGCGATTCAATGGTATGCACAGAGCACCTTAAGCGTGTTTCGTAGCGCCACGCCAATTGTACAAGAATGAACCGTGGATACAAGGCCTTGTGGTTGATTGTGTCCGACGTCTTTCGCAACGTGCAAGCATCGTTCACAAAGAACTAAGCGAAGCAGCCGTTTGTAGAAACAGCCGCCTGGCGGCAATATTTTTCAGTGAGAAAAATGTTCAGTTGGTTCATGCTTGGTATTTACCGGCTACTGTTGCAACATTTTTTTAGCTAGCTTAGATTTCGGCTTTTCTTTTAAACTTTGCGTTCCCATCTGCTGAAGGGCTGTATAAGAAGCGATGCTGAGTTATCCTAGCTTGGTATAATGAACTTACAAAGTACAGCAATTGATGTCACCGAGAGATGAGGGGGCAGTGTAATTGTATTCACGTAAGCAGACGATTGGTCGGTACAAACCCAGGCTTTCATATTTTAGTACTTCGGTTTCAGCTCTTATGCAGACACGTTAATGCGACTTCGTGGTATCCATGTATCATTGGGCACCTGCGAAGCTTTCAATGAAAAATAGCCTAGGAGCGCCTCTAGATTCATCGTAAACTGCCGTTCACAATTATGCCACTGCGTTTTGTTAACGAATCAAGTAAAAGAAAAAAATCGTATGCTTATCGGCGAGAAAGATTGTAGCCGCAAGTATAATAATAATAATAATAAGAGTTGGGTATTTACATACAAAAAAACGCCATGAGTTTGAGAGACGCCGTAGTGGAGGGCTCCGGAAATTTCGACCACCTGGGGTTCTTTAACGTGCACTTCAGTTTACTAAGCACACGGGCCTCTAGCATTCCGGCTCCATCGAAAATGCGGCCGCCGCGGCTGGGATTAATAACAGCGGCCGGTGACATATTGTCACCGAACGCTGTTGTTTTAAACAACGCATTTCCCATATCTCATATATAGATAATTTCCGAATGTATATACGGATATATGGATATTCCTCGTGAAGTCGCGGGCAGATTGAGAAACGTCCGCGGGCCGCGTGTTTGAGACCCCTGGTCTAGTATATCTCATTCGGTGCTGGCGAGGCTAGCACAAACGAGTTTTACAGTGGAAGGAAAATGATGACAATCTCTCAGCACACATACGAGGTAGACGTTGTTTATAACCGGGAAACCAAGGACGGTAGTCAAACCGCAAAGAAGATCGAAAGACACACGCTTGGTTCCGTCCCTCCAGATTAGTTTCTGTCAGAACGACGGGAAAGAAACGCGGTTTCAGTCCGCATATTCTACGCTGCACCGGTGCAGCGAAATTGAATAGTTCTTTGAGCAAATGCGAACAGGAAGGAACATGACTCTTGCTTTATAGGCACAGCCTTGTTATTCAGGGATCCCGGAAATTGAACGCGCCTGCGGAAGCTATGTTTCTCCCCTCTACTTCTTTCATGGTATAGCATATTGCTTACGTGCTACTATACTCGCTGCTTTTGTTACTTTCAAAAATTTGTTGATTCTGGGAACGGCTTTTCTTGAAGAAGTGAAAAGAAAAAGACAACGAGAATGGTATGCAGCACTGCATGAAAATCTTCATATATAGAGTGTTCTTTTAAGTTCACATGCAAGATATATGTATGTATATATAAAGAAAAGTACTGCCAAATCAGTTCATTTTTCCATCGTAGAGTCGTCGCGCAGCGTGCAACATCATGGCACTGGGGCCGAGATTACACATCTCAGAAATCTACATCTACATTAGCTACTGCAGTGAAGAGAGAAAGACAGAAAGAGGGACAAAAACAACAAAAAAACAAACTAGAAAGCCGCACTGTGCTGGCAAGGGTTCCAGGCGTGGTTTACTTCCTACAAAGAAAAATCCACATACGTGCATTCGAAAGCCCCTGCAAATTTCGGAATCGAAGGCAAGATAGCCGTGCACGAAGTTTCTCGAAACTTACGCGAGATCGGCATTCGCAAATTCAGAAAACAAATCTACGTATACTCAATCGCTCTCAGAAGGCATGAGATTTCTTGACACGTTTGTTGCGAGTATAGCTTGTTGCCAACTGGCTTCGTCGATGCATGTTTGAGATTTTGACCTCACGCAGCCTGTTTCGGTTGCTGAAACACCACCGCGATACGAGAACACGGTGCTATGGCAACATTAACGTAGAATTCCGACTTCTCACTGAAAAAAGAGAACAAAAGAAACGCTGCGAGTTCGACGGGAGAAACGGCGCAAGAATTCATGTACCTAATTGAGGTAGTTGCTGTAAGCTGGATGCTTGGGGCACAGGCACAAATGCGGTCGTGAAAAGGAGTGGCAGTGTCGATTGCATGTAACGTGCGTCGACATTTTTTTAAAGTGACGCCGGTAAAATTTGCATACGCATATGTGCGCAGCATCGTAAAAAAAACACGCTGGATTTGTGTTGTTCGCGTGTTTTATTTTTCTTTTTTTTTTCATGCGAAACGCAGGAGCCAACATTATGTTGATCAAGCCAAAAAAATCCCAATTTCGTTGCAAGGGCGAAGCAATGAATGCAATAGCAACAAATTGGAATGCTTTATGAAGTTAGGCTACCAGCCAACTTTTTCGGTCCGATCTCGCGTAACAACAAAACGCTGGTTTAAGGGAATACGGCCGGTCCAGAGACCGAAGCGGTTTTCCTGTTGTCGGTCCTCTAAACGCGGAGCGGTGAGAGCACATCAAGTTCACGAGCCGTCTCCTGATGTCCGTCGAGATAGCACGCACGCAAGCGCTCGAGCCCGCGCCGTTGTGAGCAATGCTCGCAGTTGCTGCTCGAGCAACGCAGCCCGTCCCCCCTCCCCACCTACCCACCAACGTTCCAAAAAGACGGCCGGGTCCCTTGCTCTCTGCTTGAGGAGCCATTGACTGAGGGCTCACACGCGGAACGATGTTATCGCGTGTACTCTTCATGCGACGGAGATGACTGGCTCATTTAATCTATCCTTCAACCTCGTTCGTCCCCAGCGCTTGCGTGGTTTTACTCGCACGTAGAACATACAATGTTCTGGGCGGTATTATCGATTTGGACTTTATACGGAACATAACGGCGACGGCACAGACCGGGAAAAAGCATTCATATAATCGATATGGCAATAGAAGAAGCAGAGATCGAAACTTTGACCGCAGACAAGCGGAGTGGCCAGCCTGAGGGCCCGTGGCACGCTAGTCTACGCTGGGTAAGGTGTTAGGGGAACCACAGAGATATACCGGCTATCCCAGCTAACTTGTACCAAGACTTGAAAAAAACATGCGCTTTAGAAAAGTTGTACCTGGTATTTATTGGTGGTAATCGTGTGTACATACACCTATTTTTTCCATGTCTAGGCGCTAAATAATTAACTAATATTAATTAATAGCTTTTTTGTTCTTGCTCGAATCGGTAAAATGTTAACTTTATGTTGCACGTCGCCTCAAATAACCCCAAAATCAACCATTTATTTTTTGCTGAAATCTGCCTGGTTGATTTTTCCGAGAAAAAAGATGGCTGATCCCTCCGTCATAGGAATCGGTATAACACGAACGTGAAACCTGTCGTCACAGAAGTAGCTTATTGTTTATAGTGCATTGGTATATGAGAGCTTGTACAATGCTTACTGTTGTTTGGCAGATATAGCACCGCTTGATGTGGACGCATCGCACTCACGTTGACGCCTAGTGGCACATCTCCGTACCGACGACTAACGCCCATAACAATGATTTAACCCTTGCGGTAGCTGATGTTCTTAACATATACCTAGACACAGCATATTGTGAATCCCGCGCAAAGATGGCATCAACTAACACATAATAAACACTGGTACTCGATATGCACTTCTTCGACGCGTCGTTAACTCAGGAAAGACACGGAACGGTGTGCGCTCCCGAGTAATAGGCGAGCATCGACGTGAAATGGTGCTATAGCTGCCAAATGCCAGTATATATTGTACAAGCTCTAATAGATCAATGCACAATAAACAATCAAGTACTTCTGTGAAGAGACGTTTCATTTTTGTGTTTTGCCGATCCTATGACGGAAGGGTCAGGCATGTTTTTTGGACGTAGAACCCCAAGTATTATTATTATTATTATTATTATTATTATTATTATTATTATTATTATTATTATTATTATTATTATTATTATTATTATTATTATTATTATTATTATTATATTATTATTGTTGTTGTTGTTGTTGTTGTTGTTGTTGCTGCTGCTGCTGTTGTTACCAAACGCCAAATTAAAGTCGCAGTCTGTCACTGAGCAGTAACCAGTAATAACGTCTTGGTTTCGGCGAACAAAAATCTAGAATTCAATTGAACTTACCTGGCAAGAGTCACTGCTGAGCTATCATTACATGTTGCGCTAAACGGGGCATACATCGCCAAAGTTTACTTGATATTTGCATCCCAGCACGGGGATAAACAGCGGCCATAAAGGGTCCGCGTTGTTTGACTTATCCGAAGGCCCCGTCACGCGCGAGTATACAGCTCGACTAATCTGCACAGTCGACACGGGCAGGGACATTCGTGTCCGCTGTCACTCGTCGGCAGCTGATTAACGAGCCCACGCCCGGCCTCCTCACTAATGCTAGCTTCGCGAGCGCGGCTATGTGGACGTGCCACCAATAATGTCCCAAGAGTTGGCATAAGTATGCGCGCGCGCGGAATGATGCCTGACGTGCCTGCAAATCAGGGATGCAATCGAGAACGCGCTCCCCCCCTCGCCCCTTTTCTCTCTCTATCTCTCTCTCTACCTTCATAGTGCAGCATATTGAAACCTGTTAGTGATTCAGAGTTCACTTTTGCGGCAGCAGCGTGAATTTTAATTAAGGCGAAATGCTCAGATGCCTCATCAAACGCTAAAATTTACCGTCGGTGGCCTCAATACGAGTTATGCAAGACAATCATGACGTGATGACGTCACCATATGACGTCACATGATGACGCCATCACATGACATCGTTGCTTGGTAAAAGGTGGGTCGATCACGGAGGCAGTTCAAGACCAGGTGAGGTGCGGAAATCTTGAAATGCCTCCGATCCTGGAGGCAGTGCGAAACCACGTTAGCTGCAGAAAGCTTTCGGAGTGGGGAAAGGAGGGAGAATCAATACGAGTGTTGCAAAGCAATCATGACGTGAAGAAATCACCATGTGACGTCACATCAAGTGACGTCACATGATGACGTCATCATATGACATCGTCGCTTGGTTAGAGGCTGTCCGATCCCGAACGCAGTGCAAAGCCAGGTGATGTGCAGAAAGATCGCAAAGCCTTCGATTCTGGAGGCAGTGCAAAACCACGGTAGGTACAAATAGCTTTCGGAGGGGGGAGGGCGGTGAGAATCAACACATCGTCTAAGAAAAAGAAGATGGCTTTCGCCTTCGAGTCGTCTTAGGCTAATGCATCAGAGACTGTGCGGGTTTTTCAAAACGCACAGTCCTGTAAAACCAACTTTGACTCAATTTATATTTTAAGAAGACGTTGTAGTAAACAATCGCTGATAAGCTGTAAATAGACGTACATTGTTTGTTGTTGTTGCTAGTTTTACTCATGCGATATCAACAAAAATGCGACGCCAACTCGACCAGCCACCACTACGTTCACTCTGACAAAAACAAAACAAAAAGAAACAAAAAGCGGTCCGCAAGCCGACCATCGCATTATGTGTCGGTTCCTTTTTGTTGTTTGGTCTATGGATACAACAGCATTACTATCTCTCATTCTCTAACAGAGTTAAGACTCAATCTCTAGAATGAACACTTTTTTTGTGCAGTCGGCAACTCCTCCTTTTCTCTTTTTCTTTCTTGGGATACTGACGGTTGTGCTGTTTGCAATTACCTTAAAATGCATAAACAAGTGAATACAAATGCGACTTAAATCAGAAGAAGCTTCCAGCGCACAGTCGCCTCTTATTGGCATGTTATTCGAGGAATTGGAGCAGAATTTCCTGTTTTTGACGAAGGGCCGAGCTCCCGAGTCCTTTCAAGAAAAAGCGCTCAAGCAGCTTGACAACAAAGCATATTTCACGTTCTTCGTGTTTCGCGTCATTTATCGCTGAGCCGGGTTGCTCCGTCTTTTTATTGCAATTCGTCTGTTGCAAAATAAAATGAAAAATAAAGACATATAGCGGAACGATGCATTCTAGCGCCTTTCTTGTGCGACTGCTCATGCGAACCGAGAACATTGAGAATACGAAAAACACGTTGCACAAAAGTGTCGACGATTTTTCCTTGCCGCGTCAAATTTCATTCATTCGTGAGAAGTAGTGCATTCGGATTGAACCATCAAGGAGAAGAAACTAGCATTCGCGATTCTCGGATGCATGACTTTGTTGTATATTTTTTTCAGTTTGTGCAAAATCTGTCTCTCGACTTCGGGAAAGTTGACCAGAGAATATGAACGATCTATAATATAAACGGGGCTGGAACAATTCTAGGGCATTGCGCATGCGTCCTTTCCTAGAATTGGCATTGCAGCTGTATACTCGTTCTACACACCGTGCGCATCCTTTATGTCCACGGAAGCAAATTCGCAGCACGACGCGGATTTCCGGCCTTCTTAGCAAGAAAGGAAACATCAAAAGACTCTTTCACATAGTGCCCGTACACCATGAGATGCAGAAAAGGAACGTTCACGGCGAAGAAAGCGCCGATGTGGAGGCCGAACAGAACGTCAAGAGAGAGAATAAGAATAAAAGAAAGGCGGGGAGGTTAACCAGGGCTGAGCCCGGTAGGCTACCCTGCACTGGGGGAGGGAGGAGGGGGAAGGAAAGTCAGAGAGGAGGAGAGAAAAGTCACTCTTTCAGCCGGCTGAACAGAACGTCAAAGAACTTAATAGGTCGGTAGGGATTCACAGTTTGAAAATGCCAGAATATTTTTCTTAGCCTTTTCAGTGCTGTTGCGTCCCCGCGTTTTTCTGCTAGTTGAAACGAAGTATATGTCGGAAAATTACCAAACCTTGGAGCTCGTCCATGTTTCATTTGGAGGCGTGCAACGTTTTTAATGTTTTTCATTGAGTTATGGTACTTATATTTTAGCTATCGAAGCATTTTTCTGTTGCTTTTAACGTTGATATTTTCATTTTCCTAAATGATATTGTGGCTTTGCCTCTTTTCTAATCAGGCCAGATTTCTTTTTCATATATTTTAAATTACTTTTTCATCCTAACGTTGCTTTTGTGGTGGTGTTGCAAAAACAGCGGCACGGCTTTTTCAGACAATGTGTGCCTTTTGGGTAGTCGAAAATTTTCCAGATAATAGCTTTATTAATTTGCACATTACCCACCTGTCCTAATTAAAGTCGAATGCCGGCTATCGCAGTTACATTTTAGGGGTTGTGTTATTCTCCTTCTTTTTATCTCCTGAAACCCAATCTTAATGCTCCCAAAACTTTCTGCAATGAGGGATATTCAAAATGTAGCGCGCAATTCGTCAACAGGCCTGTAAGCTGGATCCGCCATGCTGGGCGCGAAAACGCAACCAGTCGCACACCGCCGCATTTCAGGTGCTAGCTACTGGTTTTTCGTCTTCGTTGTGCGATTACTCCTCGATTCTTTGTGCACTGTTAAAACAACAAGGGAGCCGTGACAAGGCCGGGAACAAGGTAACAATGATTTTAATCGAATATGTTGGTTATCTGAACGAAGAAAAGTACCGACGCGAACTTTTTTCGTCTACAAGATCGGCACTGCGCTTTGGTTCGGCAATGATCATCGCGCGCGCAAAATCGCTCCTCAACCTCAGTTCTTATTTTCCCGTGCAGTTTAGATGCCTTGCCTGCAATGTAAGCTAGACTTGCCGAATAAAATTTCGATATAGGCATTTCTGAACCACGACCGCTCGAGCGGTCGTGCTTCAACAGAAGGACGCCGCGCACGGGCGAGAGAGCGTGATTAATCAATATTTGCTTGTCGGTGCTGCTGATCGGCGAAAGTGATAGCCTAAGTGATAAACCTGGCTAAGGATCCGTCGACGGCTTTAGATAAGCAGCCCTTGCACTTAATAAAGTCATTGCCACAGACGCCGCTGCGCGCCTCCGCGGAACATCAGTGCCACCACACGAGACTCAACCGGCGCAAAGGCCCCAACAGGCATCTCTATGCAAGCTTTGCAAGGCAGCGCGCGCCGCCGTACATAGTCCGCACGCCGCGTCTGCCCTTTGCTTTACACTGTCTTATTCCTCCCCTTTTATTTTCTTTTAGATGCGAAGCAGCTTATGCCGGGTGCTTTGTCCCTCCTTCCCTCCTTCCCCCCCCCCCACTGCTCATGCTTGTCCCATCCTCACTCTTTCCTCTCCTACGCTCCACCCTCTCTTTTCTAGGAATCCTCTAGTCTACGGAGCGGCGCGCACGACAGGTGGTGCGACCGCTGCATACTCCGCTGGGGGCGCCACGGTAGTTCCGCGGTATGAAAACGACGGAATGCGCGCGCCTCATTCTCTCTCCTGTGCAGCGCTGCGATCAGCGCTCAGACCACTGCCGGAAACGGCAGCGGCGACGTGGCGATCCCGAACTTCGGGCTCGCGAAGCCGAGAAGAAGCGTGAACGGCAGCAACCGGACCCTGAACTCCGGGCTCGGGAAGCCGAATCAAAACGTCGAGCGGCGGATCTCGAGGCGGTGCGGCAACGCGAAGCCGAATCGAAACGTCGAGCCGCCCTGCTTCGCGTCCACGCATGGTTCCCTTTAGCGGGAGATGGTGTAATTTTTTCTTTCTTCAGTCAGCCTACGCTGCGAACACGTTGGAGCTAGAGTTACGGAGCCCATAGAGTGGGTGGAGCTGTTTGTTCAGTAGATTGTCGCGCTCATGTGTACGCTGATCGCGGGCTCTTGTATGCTGTTCAAAATAGTGCATGTTAATGCAACGTCTCCGTGGGATGCGAAAGCAAAGAGCGTAATAATTTAAAAAGATATTCAAGGAATGCATATATATAGCGTTCAAGCAAATCAGAACGACAATACTAAATCCTCGCGATACATGACGTCCACAACATAATATGAGTAACCTTTGTGAACTAGAAAAGAACTACGTATTCGGGCTGCTCTGTTTGCATACAGTTGAAAGGCGCGATCACTTTTCTCTTCGTTTGTTTTGCGGCGCCCTGCTCATGTATATGTCCATGCCTTGCTTCTTTCAAAAAAATAACAACAACAACAACAACAAAGAACCGATGCAACATGCAATTGCGAAGAGTATAGAGACGCCCGGTTCTAAAATGAGCGGATGAAAGCAGCAGCGTTGCCGCGCAGAACAACGTGGTTTTGACATCTTACGCGTATTTATAATCGCGGTGGTACGTATAATTAAGATATGACATCGTCGCTTGGTTAGAGGCTGTCCAATCCCGAACGCAGTGCAAAGCCAGGTGATGTGCAGAAAGATCGCAAAGCCTTCGATTCTGGAGGCAGTGCAAAACCACAGTAGGTACAAATAGCTTTCGGAGGGGGGAGGGCGGTGAGAATCAACACATCGTCTAAGAAAAAGAAGATGGCTTTCGCCTTCGAGTCGTCTTAGGCTAATGCATCAGAGACTGTGCGGGTTTTTCAAAACGCACAGTCCTGTAAAACCAACTTTGACTCAATTTATATTTTAAGAAGACGTTGTAGTAAACAATCGCTGATAAGCTGTAAATAGACCTGCATTTTTTGTTGTTGTTGCTAGTTTTACTCATGCGATATCAACAAAAATGCGACGCCAACTCGACCAGCCACCACTACGTTCACTCTGAAGTGTATCTTCAAGATTTCCTTTGACATATCAAGGTTCGAATATTCAATGTTAGCCCGTCTGACAAAAACAAAACAAAAAGAAACAAAAAGCGGTCCGCAAGCCGACCATCGCATTATGTGTCGGTTCCTTTTTGTTGTTTGGTCTATGGATACAACAGCATTACTATCTCTCATTCTCTAAGAGAGTTAAGACTCAATCTCTAGAATGAACACTTTTTTTGTGCAGTCAGCAACTCCTCCTTTTCTCTTTTTCTTTCTTGGGATACTGACGGTTGTGCTGTTTGCAATCACCTTAAAATGCATAAACAAGTGAAAACAAATGCGACTTAAATCAGAAGCGCAAACGTATCAGAAGTTTGGCAGTCACACCTCCTCAACAACGAACAATTTCGTTGAAAGCCTGCCTCATATCTGCGGACACTTCAACACAGAACAGTTCGTCTTTGCGGAGAGCTGCGCCTAGCTGCTGTCCGGATGCTTTTTTGCGTGCACTGAACTCAGGTGTTGTGTTCTCGTCGATTTATCGTTGCACAGTGAGGTCCACCGAGCATTCAGCGCTGGATGTCCTAAGAAACAGCCGCATTTTCGGGGCCCGAAGGCTCCGCCAACTAGTTCTGGCACACTGCAGCACAAAAAAAAAAAAAACACACACACACACGGGTGGAACACGAACGACGACGACGAGTCAGCACTCGTCGTCGTCGTTCGTGTTCCGTCCGTGTGTTTTTTTGCACTGCAGTGTGCCAGAATTATGTACGAACAATCCCAACTTGACACTCCGCCAACTGCTGCTGCTCACTCAGCCTTTCTTTATGGAGGCGCTAGCAGCGCTAGCGATTTTTCGCTCGCAACCGACGACGCCATCGCCGACGCCAGAATTTCTGCGAAACGAGCTCTTTAAAGGCCAACTCCGGCGATTTTTCGAGGTCGATGGATCCTAATGAAATTCGCTGGTTACGTTCCTTTGCACGTTTCCGTCAATTATGCCAAATTACAGGCTTGAGACATGCGCAGATTGTTTGCAAATGAATTTTAAAGGTTGTCTGCAAACCCCCTCCTGGCTTCCCACAATTATTGGCAACATTGCGTCTGTGACGTCAATATTGGGAAGGCGGCGGAAGTGACGCAGCCGAGGGCACCGCTAACTTCGGCGCTTCGGCCGCTACAGCGAGCGTCTGCTGTGCACAAGGCGACAGACAGCGTTGGTTTGGCCGGCGCTTCGCTGGTCGTCCCGACTGTCACAGTTTTCATACTCCGCGCCGGCGTGACCGGCATGCCTTGCACGACTTCCGATTCGTTCGTAACAACGTCTACGTCATACGTAGACAGTACACTCGGTTGGGTTTTGGTTTCGGTGTTGCGCTTTTTTGCTTATTTAAAATTCTTCTCCAATTTGCCGAGTATTTCTGCTATCGGGCCCGTAACAGGAGCGTCTCAGGAACATAAAAGCACCATTACTTTGACATGGCCAAAAAATCGCCGGAGTTGGCCTTTAACGCTCTCGCGTTAATATTTATGGCCACTGATTGCGCAGAAAACTGCCCGAATATTGTATGGGATGTTTTTGTATCCGCACCGATCTAGTGTGCGCGAGCCGTTGCCTCTCTCTCATTTGGTGTCAACGAGAACGCGCTTGGAATTCATTCCACTACTATTGGTTGGCTTCATATCCCATGCTAACAAGTTCGAGACTGCTCTCTCCACGTCTTTGAAAAAAGAACGGGTTAGAAAACAAAACAAGGAGTTTTAGGTTCCACAGCAACTTCTAGTGCAACAAACACAAACACTTAAAGACAACATAAAGTAGACGGTTTAGTAGAGTGCGATATTAGGCTAGTGAATGCAAACACAAGATAGACGGCTTACAATGTTCATGAGTTGACGCAAATACGAAAAATGGGTCTGCGAATTCATTTTGTGCGTGAAATGTTATTAACACGCACCTATTACAGCCCATCAACGTATTGCGTTGAGCTCTAGGTTTCTCCCTGCACGCTAAGAAAAAAAAAAAAAAACGGAAATCTTGCATCGTCTCCCATCCCAGAAACAGTGCAAAACCACGTTAGGTGCAGAAAGCTTTGGGTGGGGGGCGGGGGAGGATGAATACATCGACTGACAAGAAGAAGAAGAAGAAGATTACTTTCGACTTCCAGTCGCCTTGGGCGAATACATAAGGAACTATGTGAGTTTTATTTTTTAATTTCTTTTATTTTTTTTTTTTTGTTGAGTTGTCGACCTACTATGCGATATTTTAGTAGACGTCGTAAGAAACAAGGAGGATTGCAGATCACAGGGAGAGGCCCTCGTCCTACAATGAAGATAAGATAGGCAGATAATGATGATTAGATGTGAACGTGTTACTCGAAACAAGATAACTGTATTCCAAATGTGAAAATAACGAAAAAAAATTCAGTTGTAGATTGGCATTTAATTCTGGTGTGCAGAAGTAAAGAAACGCATAGAATCGGCAGCTGTAAGTTGTCCTCAATTCGCGCACCACCACGTATGTACGTTTGGCATCGAATTATTCTCGGTCCCGTTTTGAAAGTCCTTGATATTCAACGAATGTATTAGTGCCTAAGGTAAACGTGACAACACGCTTATGAGCACCAAGTTAATACTTTAAATGCTTGTTTGCGCCGTTTCTTTATGCATCTGTCGTCGACTTTGGAGCTGCTCGCAATATCATTAATATAATAGCATCACAAGGGAGGGGGGGGGGAGAACCGGGCAGTTAGGTTTTTAGCCTTTACTACCATAAAATGTTCAGAATATTTCATAGCAAACGCGAAGATTGCGCCGCCACTGCGCATTAAGCCCACTCAGACCAGGACCGAAAATAATCGGATGACGCACTTGGAGTGAGCATCATACCATTTCGTTGTTTTTCTTTTGACACTGCAGCGTGCTCGTACGAGTTGTACGGGATCATTTAATCGAGTGGACAGGAAGCGGGGGCCCACGCTTTATAAAGACAACTGAACGATAATCCGCTCAAAACGCAGAACGGCTGCGAGCATTTTTTATACTTAACTATCGTTGCTTTTCGAACGCACCATGTTCTTAATTAACGGCCGCCCTTCGACGCGCTTATCTCAATTTATTCAAAATGAGCGCCGTGTGGATATAAGTGCTGTGCCTTGTTACGCTTGACCGGAATACCCAGGTTGATGGTCTAGTCCTTCAAGCTAACGTATTTAAATGAGAAGGGCCCACGTGTCCATTAATATTGAGCGAGACGGCGCATTTGCTGAGGATGTCGTACTTTCTCCTTGAGACTTTAGCCCCCCACCCTTAATTCTATTCTATGTGCATTCGATATAGAAACTATCGAAGAGGCCTCTCGTATTTTGTCTTGATTATAGACCTACTTGTGATAGTCTCTGCTTCCCAACGAACAGTGGGATTGGTGTACTTAAAGGAAGCAAGACCTTCGCCCTCTTTCCCAGTTTTTCGCTGCATTTTTTTTTCTCTGAGCAATTACATGACCACCTCCACTCTGTACAGTACTTCGGTTCCCTATCACATTCGATATTTTTAGGGGTCAGAACATTGTGTTTCAGTACATGTACAGGGGCTATGGAAAGAAACGCGAACAGCGCGGCGCCTAATTAATCCGCTGTTCGGATTTGCTTTCGTCGCGCTCTAACCTTGGTGGCAATAAAGAGACGCTATAGTCACCCTCGCGTGTATCTTGGATGACTCTAGCGTCTTTTTATTGCAGTCAAGGTTAGAACCGCTTGAAACGAGATGCGAACAGCGGAGCGCGTAGATGCTGCACCGTTTCGTTTCTCTGCATCGCGACAGTACCTAAAAAGACCTTTGTGTTACCCTCTGTTTTGAGAATATATCAACACGTACGTTGCAAATTCTCAAAATAGTTTCAAGAGAGTCTTAAAAGTTAAGAGTTAAATGCATTTATGTACTGTATATGAATATTTTATGCATATGCCTAATCACGCCTCGTTTACGCTTATAGTCATGTAGGTATTCAGGGAGGGCGATTCACTATAGCTGAGAAATTCATAGTAACATAATGGAAGAATGTAAATTATTCGAGGAGTACATTACAACGCTTGTTCAGTCTGGAAAGCAAACAAAGGCTTTTAGGAATCAATCATTATTAATGCATGCCGCAGCTGATGTACAACGTGAGGCACTCTTAGTTTTCTGTATTTAGTTACGAACTGAATGCAGAAGAACGTTGCCGACACTTTCCGACCTTGCCTCGTGTTTTGCACAGCCAGTAAAATAAAGATAAATAACTGATATCCTCCACTAATTGCTTCGATTCCAGTTCAGGCACGTATCCTCACCCGGATCGACGAGAGGTGGTCGAAAGTTTGCACATGCATGAGACTTAAACATTTGTTAACGTAGATAACTGTAGTATCCGTGCGCTGCCTTAAGCTGATCGAATGAATAATTTAATCGCTATGCGAGAAAGCAAAAAAAAAAGACAACTTTACATGGACAGTTTTAATGGAAACGTAAGTTCATTTTCACCACACGTGCTTAATTGTGGAATGAAAATTGTTCCGGGAAGATGCATAAACATGAGTTTGAGTCTATAATTCGAAGTACCGTCGGTACCTGCGATATTTGGAGCAGTGGCGTAGCCAGGGGGGGGGCGGGCGCCGCATCGGGCCCCTCCCCCCCTCCCCTCAATTTTTTTTTTTGCTATGGCATACAGAGCACAAAATGCCACTCGACCACAACTGCCTGCCCGGCCTCCACTTCAGATCCAGGAGGTGCCCCCCTCCCCCTGAAAAATATTTCTGCATACGCTCCTGACTTGGACGAAAGTGTAGCTGCTGCGAATGTTTGGGCGGTCTTCCAATTAATTTAGCAGTTCTCGGCAAAAGTGTCTTTTTTTTCTGGCGCTTCATTATTTTGCTTGCTTTCCTTATCACAGAGAATTTCTTCACCGTGGTGACCGCACGTAACGATATTAGCGACTCACCGCTTCCCTGAATACTACGTCTCATCATCAGACGGGCAAAATCCAATCACGCCCGGATTTCAAGGTTCAGACATTTTTCTTTTTCTTGGTCCATTAAATTTCGCGCCTTCATCTCGAACGTCTTTAAGCATCTGTCTTCATACGAGAGTTTGACGCGTTTCCAACGCAAACTTGCCGATCTCACGTCTTCATATAATTATTAATGTTTAATGAGTGGGCGTAGTCTGGCCTTTGAGAAAAAAAATATAAAAAGAAATACCGAACTGTGTACCAAAGAGGATGGTGCCAGAAGGTCCTACTTCAAGATCTCGAGGTTTTTGGAAACCGTCCTACCCAAGGAATATCAAAGAAACACGCGCCGGGTTATCCATGCTTTGCTTTGATGCCGCTTTCAAATCAACACCCCAATCGCCGCAGAAGCTTTGGACGAAGGGCGTCTTTACTAAATGCTAGAAAGGTTGTAAATTTTAATCATATGAAAAGAAAGCTGCACGTCACAGATATGCAAAATACATAAAGCACTAAAACACACAAGGCAAAGTCAACCATCTGATCCAAGTCAATGTCTCTAAGGAAACCTAAACGTGTGGGTGGGGAGCGCAATACGCAGGTGGCGTCAGTTAATGAGTCAAGCGTGTCGTAGTTTCAAGAGGTTAGTTTAAGTTTTGTTCAATCAAAGTTTGCCGAGTGCTGTGGAAGCTTCTATAGTCGTCAAAGGTATGCATGTGGGTCTGAACAGAAACGACAGGCACTGTCGAGAGAAGTGACAAGCCAGCCATGCCATCACTAATTACGAAGCCCTCGTTACCGGTAAACCTAGTGACGACGCTCTCGTGTGAGACCCTGCTTGCAGAGACGTGACCTCAGTGTCTGAAGGTCCGGTACTCACAACGGGTACTGATCAATGGATGAGTTGCTACTTCATCGTCGCTTACGTCCCGAATGAAACTGCAATTATCAAATATTTGAAGTATCCACAGCAAACGCTGCTTTTTTGTAGAATAATACTGCCGATGATGCCCAGCGGAGGATAGGGGTTCCCAGCAGGGCTGGGCAGTATCGCGATACAAGAGTATCGCGATAGTATTTCAGAGATACTTTTGAGTATCTGTATTTCTGTATCGAGATACATTTGATAAATATATTTGTATCGCAGTAGTGAAATACATTTACGATGTATCGCCTGTATCGCGATACTATGCAGGACACGGGTATCTCGTTACATTGTTTTTTTGCGTCGGATATGAGTTGAGGCGTGTTTCTAATGGGGGAATGACGTTTTTTTTCCTTTTGTGCCAAGACAAGCAAAGGCGCGCCGCCGGTCGCCGACTGATAGGGCGGCGATGGTTACCCCTCAAGCACAGAATGGTCCATGTGGTAAAGCGCGCGACAACGCAGACGACAGATTCGCGGGGGCAGTGTTGTCGGCCTCTGCCGACGAAAGTCGCTGTCTCTCAAGGTCAGTGCAGCACGCCTAATTTTTTTCGAATGGCAAGCCATTACTTCGCGACCCCCGGCGCGGATACCGCCTTGAAACAGGCTTTGCAATGCTTCGCGGGCGTTCAGTTCTCAAAGCGGCGACACTTCGAAAAGCAGTTCCCGTAGTCGCGGTCGAAGTGACTAGAAGATGGCTATCTTTGACGCGCTTTCAGCCACCTCTCCAATGTCAGGGTGCGTTCCTAATTGATGGCATGCCTTGAAACGGTCTTTTGTGGTAGCAGGCTCCCCCACCGCCGGAGCCGACTTCGCCTGTTGCGGCTTTCTGAAATGGGTGCTGGTAGCGTCGGTGGTGGTGACAGCTTCATTGATGCCGACAGGGTCAGACGGCTGAGAATTCCGAAGATGGGGACCGACTTCGGATTCTGAACAGTCAGAAGAACCCAAGTGAGGGCGGAAGTGTTTCGGTATCTGGATGACCCGAGAAGAGATATCGCCACGCTGCAGGGCAATTCGGCTATGAAGGTGGTATTTATTCACTATAACACGAATTTGTCCTCGCCTTCAGCGGTAGACACACCTATTTTCTTTCGTGAGTCTTGTGCTGAGGCTGAACCGACGCTGTTAGAAGACAGCCTATTTGAGAAGCCTACACAGCAAACTTCTTAGCAAAGCAGATCTTCAAAATAAATGTGTGCTTTTTCTCAATTCACTCAGGTTCATTAGTGCACTAGAAGAGATTCATTAGAGATTCGAGTGATTTGCTTAAAGTGTGCTATTTCTAGTATAGCTTAGTTTGTTCGCCAAGTATGTCGATTTCGGTGTCCAGTCCTTGTTACTGTTGCTGTGAAATAGTGTATTTTTATTCCAATTGATACTTGTAATTATGTCATATTACTAATTATGTACTTTGTCCGGCCCCTCCCCTGCAATGTCTTAATGGCGCTGAGGGTACTGTAATAAATAAATAAATGAACTGAACGTTTCGATACGCTGTAACTTTAATTACAACATCATGCTGCACTAATAAGTGTCTTTGCGTAGTATGAGCATTCTTGAAATAAAAAAAAGTATTCCAGTATCTGTATTGCTGTAACTGTATTCCGGAATACTTTTTTCGTCTTATTGCAAAAGTATCTCCGAAATATCCCGTTACGTTAAAGGCGAATGTATCTCAGTATCTGTATTTTATGCTTCCAGTTCATGTATTTCGATATCTGTATTCCGGAATACTTTTCTGAGTATCTCTGCCCAGCCCTGGTTCCCAGAGAAAAAATTAATTCTACTTTCTCTGGTCCATCTGGGGTATTGAGATTTCTGAGCAGTGTTATGTGCCGACATTTGAATACCTACATATGTTATTTGAAAAAATGTTGCACTGGCTTAGCTCGGCTATGCCAGAGTAACGTAGGGTTAGCAAAGGTTCAGCTGATTATTCTTAGCTTTCCTGATTGTCTAGGATTAGCTTGATTGTCATGCTTACTGCTGCTCCAATGACACACACACACACACGGTATACATATTATGTGGCACATGTATATTTATTTTGCCTGGCAACTACTTCGGGATCCGATGAGTTAAGCTTCTCCAATCTTCTGCGCCGTTGAGCAACATTTGCGCTCTCCTTCTCCATGGCTATGCCACACTGGCAAACGCCAGCCTCGAAAAAAAAAACGCTATATGAATGTCATGTAGGGGGAGGGGCCTCCTTAACGCATGTAATATTGCATGGTAGAAGCGTGGAATCTCTCAGGCGTCAAAACATGTGAATTGCGCAGAGTGGGTGTTCTAAAGGCCCACCCATCGTCATCAGCAGCAAAAGCATCAACAAAGTGAGCAGGTGCGTGGCCGCTGTATAGGTTCGCGTGTTGCCTTACGCACGCGTAGTGGGCCATTCAAAGATTCGCAAGAGGAAGAATTAATACGTATTGGGCACTTTGCAAATGTGGTTGCAGTAGGCTTTCTAGGACCACTTGAAACAGGCACTGTTACAGGCACGGACGTTCGTTTGCTCGCGGTATGGTTGAAGCACCCACCGAGAACCGAAGCCAAGCTAGCAATTTTTCTGATCGAGATACGTTGTATTCGAACTACAGGTGTTCTTACCTGCCCCGCCAAGGTGGTCTAGTGGGTATGGCGTTCGACTGCTGATCGGAAGGTCGCGGGATCACATCCCGATCGCGGCGGCCGCATTCTCGATGGAGGCGAAAGTGTCTGAGGCCCGTGTACTTCGATTGAGGTGCACGTTGAAGAACTCCAAGGGGTTGAAATTTCCGGAGCCCTCCACTACGGCGTCTCCCATATTCATATTGTGGTTTTGGAACGTTAAACCCCAGATATTATAGGTGTTGTGACCTAAAGTCCATAAAGAGGCGATAGGATTGATGCGACCGCCAATTTTCTAGCTCCGGCGCATACTTTACTTTAAAGTGGAGTTGGGCAAAAATAAATGAAATATAAATTAAAAAAAACTGTGCCCTGCCTGCACCACCTAAGTATCGCAGGCCAAAATCGATAAATTAGATAAAAGAACAAAATGTACTAAAATTTCTATTAAAAGAAAAAATACAAAATAAAAAGTAACAGTTTGATCCCACCACCCAGCGAAGCCACCTCCAAGGGCATAATTCTCTAGATTACATACTACGGTTTCTCTTCATCTTGACTTACAACTGTTTTGACACAATGGATCTCCGATGAGCTCGTCTTGACTAACAAGTCTTCCATTCTTTTCTTTTACTCTTGTCTCTCTTGTGTAGGCTTTCCATTCCTCTCTTTGTTGGGTCACTCTGCTGGAGAGATGGGTCCGTGTTGAGCTTGTCCTCCAGTATGTCCTTTTGAGGCCTACTGTAAAACTCGTCAAACTGATAAGTGACTGAACAGGATTTATTTGAATACAGGTTAGTTGTTATGGTTTTCTTTTTCTTTTTTTTTATGACTTTTATTTACTACCCCGGCTCCTCCCTAACTCCACCGGCTCTTACAAAGGTATTGAGAGATGATATTAATATCATAACGATATAAAGATGTACTGTATCGGCTTCAAATAACTTCAATACAAGTACATGTAGTATAATTACACAAGTTCAAGAATGTAATATATTATTAACAGATCACAAGAGAGATGCACTGTATCGGCTTCAAATCACATCTATACAAGCACATGTAGTATAATCACACAAAGTCAATCATGTAATAATTGCCAAATTAGCCAGGCCGCGTTGATGGCAAGGATTGATAACAATATGTCCAGTACATATTTGGTCCGTTTGTTTTTCTTATCTTCTTTTTCATTTTCATGTTTTTCTCCCTTCTTTCTTCGTTTTCCTTCTCTTTTTCTTCCCTCTTTCTCTTTCTTTTTTTTTTCTTTTCATTTTCTCTTTTTTTTTTCTTTTGTATTATTTTTTGTTCTCTCTCTTTTCGTGTCTTTTTATTATTGTTATTATTTTTAAACATCTTTTTTTCTTTTTTTTCTTTTTCTCTCCCTCTTTTTTTTTCCCCGAGATTATAAGGGAGATGTGAAGTGAAACTATATTTGCTGACATCGTCTTTTTCTCTAGGTAAAGAACCCTTTTTCACGTTTCGTTTAAAAGAGGATATGGCAGATGAATATACGTTAGTAAAAAAAAATGTTTTTTTCTAATTATTAATAGCTTCTCCAGAGGAGGAACATGCCACAAAGTGTGGGTGTATAGCCAGTGGGATTTTTGTTAGGGGCCGATTTCGAGGGAGTTGTTTTAACCGGTTCCTCTCTCATCGATAGCGGTGGGCCCCTACTCGTGAGGATTTCTTCTGGATGTCTTTCATGGATGCATCCTTATGTGGAATTCAGCTGGTAGAGAATTTGGGTGGTATCATTTGTCCTTCCTCTTGCAACGTGCTGCATCCCTGTTGTGGGAAATATATTGATGGAGCCATTGGCCTCCCTTCCATTTATTTTGTGGGAAGGGCACTCTTCTTTGTTATCCCGGGTGGGAGCCCACAATGGTCTCACTTGAGAATTCTCCCTCTGCGTGTCCACCACCGAAAGCCACCCTCCTCTTACGACGAAATCCCCTCCTGGAGAGAGTAAGTTGGCCGAATGTGGTTGTAATATTTGGCTTTTGTATTGGTACCTGATTTAAATTTTTGCATTTATTTCCTCCACCATTTCCTCCAATATTTTAAGTGCCTTTTCGTTGCTGAACATATGTGTCTTTTTTTCGATCAAGTTGTTTCCAAACTCTACTTTCAATTTGCCTTGGTATTTTTTCGTCAAGGTACACTCAGTTAGATAGTGGTCAAATGATGTGGCCGGTTGCTGGCATGCACATACATTGTTGTTTCTAATTTTGAACCGGTGGAGGTAGTGGGGGAATCGGCCGTGACCGCTTAAGAACTGCGAACTTAAATGGTTCGCGATATATCCTTTCGGTTCACCCACCAATGTGGGGATCCAAGTAAAGATGTAGCTACTAGAATTTTTTCTAATGCTCCAATCGTTAATCCATCTTCTTTTAGCTTGCTTCTCTAATTCTTTTGATACAAAATTTTTTGTGACCGGGATTGATATGAATTCTCCGTATGCCCCCGCTTTGGCTGCCAATTCGTCAGCCAATTCATTTCCGGTAATCCCACTATGTCCTTTAACGTGGGTGAGAATTAGTTTATCATTTATATTTATTTCTTTAATTAAACTTTTTGCTTTATCAATTAACGGATTGGCGTTTCCAGAGTTGCTAATAGCTTGTAAAGTGGATAAACTATCTGTAAGTATTTGGTATGTTTTTGTTTTGTCTTGTGTATTAATAAACTCCAATGCTTTAATGATTGCTGAGACTTCCGCTTCAAAGTTATTCGAGTAGTCTGGTAGCTTGAATTGTTTAGTTTCTAGAATCTTGTTATTTGTGTCAATCACCACGTACGCTGCCCCCGTAGCATTCTCCGTACTGGAGCCATCTGTGTATATGTTAATATCAGCGTTAGGGAATACCTCTTTTTGGTATTGGAAACTTAATTTCTCAGCTGGGTGTGTTTTCCATAGATCTGTTTTTGTTGATATGTCTTGTGAGTTAAAAATTACATTCTTTTTTTCCCATTTAAATTGCTTATCGTTATGTAGAATATTGTAGAGTTCTACTTCCTTCTCAATTCTATGTTGGATCGGGGTTATGCTAGCCAGGGCATTTAATGCATTATTTGATACTGTTCTGTAGGACTTTGTGATAGTGATGAGCGGAATTCTTTGAATTGCTTTGAGCTTTTTTTGGACTACTACCGTGTTCTTATACCAAACTGGTGCTCCGTAAGTAATGATTCTTTCTATGCCTCTCGTGTATATTTTATGTAACTGACTTGATTTTATTCCCCTATTTCTACCCGTAAACTTATTCAGACTCATCGATAGGTTAGACACTTTTTCTTTAAGATATTTTAGGTGTGGGAGGAAGGACATTTTTTCGTCTATGATTACTCCCAGAATTTTTAGCTGGGGTTCCATTTTAATTTTATTCATCCCAAGGCGTATATGGGTGGACTTCGTTTGTACTTCCCTCGCGTGATTAAATATTTAGTTTTCTCTGTGTTGAATTTTAATTCCTTCCTCTCTCCCCATTCATATACTACTTCTAACGCCTGATTTGCTTTCGTTTGGATTTGCCTTTTTGAAGCTCCTTTTACTATTATTGTGAGATCATCGGCAAAAGCTTGGACATGTACGTCTTCTGGGAACTTGCTTTCTAACAGATCTGCTATTGTGATATTCCATAATAGTGGACTCAACGGTGAACCTTGTGGTGTACCTTTTTCTAATTTATACCTTAAGATTATTTCTCCATTTTTATAGATAATGCTCCTCCCTTGCATAATTGCTAGAATTACTTTTAGGATATTTGCTGGGCATTTCTTATTTATTAGATATTGCGATACAAATTTTTCTTGAATACCATTAAAAGCGTTTTTAATGTCTATAGATATTACCAAAGCTGACTGGTGGTCTAATAATGCTTGGTTGATTTTCTGTTTTATCTTCATTAAAGCGTTGGTTGTTGATGCTGAATGTTTAAATCCGTATTGGTTTTTATTCAAATGTCCCTCTTTATTTAAATGAAAGTACAATCTATCTTTTAGTAATTTCTCCAGTATTTTTCCAAATATCGAATTAATGGCTATGGGTCTAAAATGATTTGGGCTTTTTAATTCTTTATTTTTGGGAATGAGAATTACTTTAGATTCCTTCCATCTGGCTGGAAAAAACCCGTGTTTAATACAAGCGTTGAACAGATTCGTGAAAATACCCGATATCTGCTGAATAATAGTTGGATTAATTGGGTCCTGATTTCATCTGGTCCCGGTGCCGTGTCAGGCTTTAAGTTCTTTATTACATCCCCTATTTCTTTTGCAGTGAAGTCAACATCGTTATAGGAGTCTTCGACTAATTTATCTCTTTTGCTTACCTTCGGACTAATATTAATTGAGTTTTCCTCAATTGTATACAACTCTTTTAGAATTATTTCTATAGTTTCTTCCAATGTTGTGGTGTAGGTTCCATCCTGTTTTTTCATACTTTTAATGATTACTTTTTGTTTGATTTGCTCTCTCGCTATCTTATAGGCTATATTAAATGGATTTTTGGTAGTCTCTGAGATTAGTTTCTCCCAACTATCAGCTTTAGCTTTAGCCAAGTTCTCCACGTACGAATCGTGCTCCTTGTAGTATTGACTTTTATAGACGTCTCTAATCTCGCCTCTGCTTTTTTGGTATCTTTTTCTCATAGCTTTGACTTTCTTCCTCTGTATTTCTAAGTCTGTGGACCACCAGATCTTGTTCGGCTTCTTCTCCCTATTTATTCTTTTCGTGTGTTTTTTATATAATTCCTGTAGCTTATTATAAAATTTATTGAGCAATTTCTCTATGTCTTCCTCATTTTTGAGTTCTGATTCTTTATCCCAATTTATTTCCATGAATTCTTTTTCCGCTGCTTCTTATCCTTTCTTCGTTAGTTTATATTTTGGATAATGCTTCTCTTCAAAAGTTTTACTTCTATATATTTGTGATCGCTGTTCGACCTTCTACTTGAAACTTCCCAGTCCTGAAGAACTTCAAAGATTTCCGTTGATGCTATCGTAACATCTATCCAACTCTTTCCTCTGCTAGTTTCGAAGGTTGGCTCTGAATGTTTGTTGTTCATTATCATCAGATTGTTCCTCAAGACAAATTCTTCCAGTTCTTCTCCTCTCTGATCTGTGATACTCCCTCCCAAATTTTATTTTTTGCATTAAAGTCCCCCCCGATTATTATGTTTTTTGTCGGTAATTTAGTAATAATATCTTCTATTTTTGTTATTGTCGCACCTATCGGCTCTTTTGGTGGAATGTAACAATTGATAATTAAAATGTCCCCCTGCTTTGTCTTTAAACTTATTGCAATTAGTTTATCTTCAACCAAAATTGGAAAGAAAACACTGTTATTCTTATGTACAATGATCCCTGCTTTCGGATTATTGTTGCTTGCTATGATTTTATGTTTCATGGGAAATCCGATTATTTTTCCTTTTAGATGATATGGTTCCTGTATAATGGAGATGTCGTGCTCCTCTTCTCTCTGGTAAATTTTTACATACTGTCGCAATGTCAATTAGCAGGGAGAATTATCGGAGCCCAGGTAACTTAATACAAGATCCTGAAGATTCAGACTGTAATGTAATCTGGCATGACTCTAATCCCCTGATTATCTGTACGCCTTTCGCTCAGTAATCCCACGCTACATTTCCAGTCTTCTCCCTTCTGATTAATGCATAATGAGGCCGGAACTTGGGTCCAAACTCTGATGATGAGCGCCGCTATTATTGTCTGATCAATATTGTAATCCCGTTAAGATCTCTCATTGCGAATTGGTGAGTCGTCTATTTGTGCTTTCATGTATGAGCTCGGTGGCTTGACGACTTATTGTATCCTAGGGACCGCGGTTCTCGAAGTGAGCATGTTGATCCCGCCCGGCCTAAATTTTTGTCATTGAAACTTATCCGGCTAGCCACTATTAGTGCTAGCTTTCTTTCTTTGCGGGTGTCAAGGAAGCCTTTTAAGGCAAACGCCACGGTGGTGTAGTGGTTATGTTGCTCGAATGCTGACTCGCAGGTCGCGGGATCGAATCCCGGCCGCGGCGGCCGCATTTTCGATTGATCGTCGTGGCTAGCTACTACTGGACACCACCCTTCGAACCACCGGCAAGCTAACTTCAAAGACCTCGTTGTGCCGTGAATAAAGTTCTTTCTCTCTGTCTTACTCGATGGAGGCGAAAATGCTTGAGGCCCGTGTGCTTAGATTTAGGTGCACGTTAAAGAACCCCAGGTTGTCGAAATTTTCGGAGCCCTCCACTACGGCGTCTCTCATAATCATGTCGCGCTTTTCGAACGCTCAACCCCAACAATTTTTATTAAGGTGAAAGCAATAGATGCCTCGTCAAACGCGAAATCTGACCGTCGGCGTCCCGCTTCGGCAGCGTCTCGCGTCCTGCGGCGTCGGGGATGCGTTATGCAAAAAATCATCATCACGAGAACACGTCACCACATGACGTCATCACGACGTCACAGATCGCCAAAATTTGTGACGGCATCATGACCTCACAAATATTGGCGTAACATCAAGTGACGTGACGCTACGTGATGCCGTCATCACATGACATCCTAGCTTGGTCAAAAGTGGGCAGATCACGGAGGCAGTGCAAAACCAGGTGAAGTGCCTCCGATCCTGGAGGCAATGCAAAGCCAAGCTGGGTTCGCAAAGCTTTCGGAGGGTGGCGAGGCAGTATCAATACATCGACTGAGAAGAAAATGTCACCATCTCCCGCTAAAGGGAACCATGTCGGGATGCGCAGCAGCGCATGGGTCGATTTAAAGTTCCGTTCATCACGGGCATCTTGCCCTATGTTAACGCGTCCTTGCAGGTGGAGCACACCATGAATTCACTGTAGTTGCTGCCGCTGTTACTCATCCCGAGCTCTTGTTGGAGCACGCCGCGCGGGTTCATCACGCGTCTGCAGAATTTCGTTCCCCGACGCTATCAGGTGATTGCTGGAGGGTGTAAGGAGGAGAGGCCACATGGCTTACGCAGCCCCTTACACAGGCCCGAGCTCTCCAGCGCGTGCCAGCGCGTTGGTTCATGGTGCGTCTGCAGAATCTCGTTCCCCGACTCCATCACATGATTGCTGAGAGAGTGTAAGGGGGAGAGGCCACAGCGTTTTACCCAGCCCATTACACAGGCCCGAACGCGCTAGCGCGTGCCAGCACACATGGTAAAGTATGCGTTACGCCAAGCTAGGACAGCATACGGCAGCCCGGGCCCCTAAAGTGCCCTGCACGTATCATCATCAAGGCGGTCGAAGAAAAGAGGAAGAATACTTCTCCTTCGTGCGAGCGCGCGCATGCTAGGTGGTAGAAAGCGGACGGTCGCCAATGGGACTACGGATAAAGCCCAGCGCAAAAGCTGCTTCGCATCTAAAAAGAAGATGGATTTCGCCTTCGACTGTGAGTATTTTTAATAGTTCGTCGCGCGTCCATATTTATGTTAATATTCGGGTACAGTTTATTTTCGGTTGGTTTAATTCACTGTCTTTTCCATGTGAGCTCGTTTGTAATTTTTTTTGCTGCTTTACTTTGCCTCCAATCAATTTCTGTTTCTGTCACCTATTTAATAAAGAGCAGGCAGACACAGGCGTTGTACTTCAGTGGCGCGCTTGCCAGGCTCCCTCACTACACACACACAACCAGACACTGGAACGTTAGTGAAACATAAGTTAAGTCATAAGGTACTGGACTTTAACCAGCTAAACCCGCTTGGTGAAATACATCATCGAAAATATCTGAGGTGTAACGCTGAAACTGCCGCGCCGAGTTATGACGCCGCTACTTCGCCTAGCAGCCACTTGGCTCAGCAACGCCTTGAAGGAAGGAAAGCACAAGAGAAGCGGAGAGAAGGAGGAGAAGAAATAAATTAAACAAAATAAGATTCCATGAGGAGTCGGAATTCGAACCCGCGTACCCACGGTCCGAAGGTGAGCTCCGTAACCACTCGGCTATCCAGGCATGCTAGAAGAAGATGCACTCGTGGGAACCAGATGATTGTGTTACTATGGGCGAGAGAATGAGAAAAAGATAGCGAGACAGAGAAAGAGACGTAGAAAGAAATCTAAAGAACACATAGCATAGCCTTGTACAATATAGTATAGTATAGTATAGTATAATATAGTGTAGCAAGGTGGGGGAAAGCGAAGTGAGTGTGAAGAGGACTGACGTGAGGGTGAGAAGAAGGGAAAGGAGGAGGGGACAGAGTAAAGCATAGTATAGTCTTGTATGATATAGTATAGCAAGGGGTGGGAAAGGGGAGTGAGGGCGAGGAGGAAGGAAAGGGGGAGAGGCATGGCAGCAGCTCCGCTGTTTCCTCAGTATTCGCACCACTAGTGCGTAGCTGCCAACCAAATTTCATTTACGAAAAAAGAATTCATTATCAGTAGACAAACTATTCCCCACTTGAATGCTATTCTGCACAGAGCTGACTGTTCATAAAAAAGATAGTACGATAAAGAACCATCGCTATGGAAGAAATACATTGCAGCTTTTGCTAAAGGTTTCTACGACTGCCGAACGCATAAGCAAAATTTAGTGAACTGTAGGTTTGTTACCTGGTCGAGTAGGCTGGTCGCGAAAGTAAGCATGCAGACGCTTCACGGAGAATACTCGTGAATATTTCAAAGCGCTTTTTTGTTTTAAGCCTTTATTTGGAGTACATCGCTCTCTTAGTGCAGAAATAGTGACTTTCATTATTTTCACCTTTTTGGAAAATCATTGAAAGGTGTACCTTGGCAGCGGTCATAGCTTACCGTTATGGAATAGAATACGTATGGTGCTGTCAATTGTTTCCCCTTTTTAATGGCGAAAGCTTTAGATGCCTCATCAAACGCGAAAATTGATCTTCGGTGTCCACGTCGTCGGTGGCATCGGCAGCGACAGCGTCCCGCGGTGTCGGCGTCAACACGAGTGATGCAAAAAGTTTTGCATCACACGTTGCCTTAAGTTATCAGGACATCACAGATAGCAAAATTTTCTGACGTTATTATGACCTGACGCCACATGATGACGTAATCACATGACATCATCACCAGAGGTATTCAATCATACGAGCGGCGAAACTCCCCATAGGCCCCATGTATCAAAACCCGAACTCGCCATTGGGCGAAATCGCGGGGTCTGCTAATTGTCGCGTCGTCTTTTGACCGAAAAATGAATTAATAAATGCTATATCTTCTGTTTTACGTTGCGCAGAGCTGTCTACGCCACCGTATTTTGCTAAACAACATGGCAGCGCATACAGCAGCGGCGTGTTCGTGCTTTCCATTGCTGCTCCCAGATGGCGCGACCATGTGCAGGCCCCGCAGAATCGGCCATGCATGGATATGTCCGCGTTTCGGAACGCAGTTTTGCAACTGGTGTGATTGAAGAACTCTGATCATCGCTTTGTGTGCCGATCACGGAGGCGGAGCAAAATCAAATCAAGTGAGGTGCAGAAAGCTTGCAATGCCTCTGATCCCAGAGGCAGTGCTAGCTTTCGGAGAGGGACGGGGGACGATCAGTATATCGAATGAGAAGAAAAGAATGATGGCGTTTGCCTTCGAGTCGTCTTAGGCGAATGCATAAGGGACCCTGGGAGTTTTTCGGTGTGGTCCTATATTCTGTAGGGAAGCGTTATACTGCGAAATACCATTAAAGCTGTTATTCCCAACCTCCTAGACGCTGCCCGAAGAGTCTATGGGAGGAGGAAGGCAAAGCTTTTATTGGGGTCGAGTGCAAAATAGTATTATAACAAAGAAGTCATGGGTACCAGACTGCGTGTTTCTGTGATATCGCTTCGGTGTCGGATATAGGATGACAATGTGGTGAGACAACTCTGTGAATTTAGGCGCCCTTCCTTCCGTATTATTGACCTTTTAATATAATATGAAACCAATTGGATCCATATGATTGCGCCTATCAAATGATAGGCTCATTCAAGCACACAATTATAAGCCCATTAGACGCAGTGAAATTTAGGAGAAAATACATTTTCCTGGGCACTAGAAGCCACTGCCGTTCTCTTGTGGCTACATCAACACGAAGTGCGCACTCATTCCCCACATAAAAGTATTTTGACTTGTTTGCACCGATTATGCCCTATTAAGATAATCAAATAATCGCTTACTTTTGCTGCAAATACTGTGCAACAATCTTCTACAATGTTCTATTGAAGGGATCACTATATTTATCTGGAAATTCTGTGAACCGAACACTGCATGAAATATTTCAATTGCCCTGTTTTCTGCACTTGGACCGTGGAGTTTCCGATGAAGGACAGCGAATGAGCTTCGGATAATTAATTTTTTTTCAGTGAGGACAAACAGATATAGTAGTTGATTATCACGTTCGACCGTTGATTGCTTGAATTTCAGGAGGGGGCCATTCCGGCATGTACTCCGGTAATGGAAGCGTTGAACAAAGGATCACGATCTCTTGAAACGCACACAGGGCTCTGGCTAAGTCATAGAAGGGGCTGATTTGAACGGCCGGACATGTTTAATGCATGTAATGCATGGTCATCCCGTGAGTACATGTTAGCCGTTCTTTCTGGTTTTGATATTGTCGGCCGTGCCTCTGACATGCAAATTAGGATAGGGCCCGATCACAGTTTTGCATTTTCAAGTGAATCGCTCTAAAGCATGTAAGTTCTCGTTTTTGTTGTATGTAGGTTTATCTTAAAGGACGTGGCGGTTACGTTTTTACTGCGGAATCGTTCATAGTAGTTTGTAGGTTTCGAACCAGTCTAATGTGATACACCCCAAGTGCATAAAACCTTTTATATGGTTCTCTTAAACCAGCTGTTTACCTTTTAAGATACTTTAAACTTTAGACTTCTGCCGATTATAGACTTCTGACGCATTTAAAGTAGGCTCCGCCGCTAGGCGTGCATTAGCAGTAAAAAACATGACGAGTGATTTCACGAATTATCGAACATGTATTACCTGCCTCAGTTTAGTGTAAACCTCAGCGTAAATGTAACTGTGAACTCGAAGCTAAAAAGCACAAAAGTGAAATCTCTTAGCAGAGAAATATTAAGGCCAGGACAGCTTTCGGGATAGGGGATTTGAAATGCCTCGCTTACAAGTAAATCGGCGTTCCAGTTAGCACATTTCTGTTAGCGTATGTCTAACAAATTAGAAAAATCTTATCTGAAACTTCGAGACACTTTTTTTCATGATATCGTAGGAATGGATATCTCCGATTTGGTGCTAGGTTCAAAAATTCATCTAAGAGCACTTGAGCTACTGATCGCCCCGCAGCTTGAATTTGGAAATCACGACATGTGTGGATGATTTGCGAAATCGCGGTCGTAAGATTCCCTTTTGGTATTCCACTCCAGTAACTTGCCGTACACGCATATGTCAGCTGCAGTGCGTGTGTATATTTCTGCGTTTGTGCTTGTGTGTGCGCATGTATCCGCTTCGGCGGTACAGTGGTAACGGTGCTCGGCTGCTGACGCCGAGCTCGCGGGCTCACTCCCGGTGTGTGTGTGTGCGTGTGTGTGTGTGTGTGTGTGTTCCGAGCTCGCGGGCTCACTCCCGGTGTGTGTGTGTGTGCGTGTGTGCGTCTGTGTGTGTGTGTATGTGTGTGTGTGTGTGTGTGCGTGTGTGTGTGTGTGTGTGTGTGTGTGCGCGTGCGTGTGTGTGTGTGTGTGCCGAGCTCGCGGGCTCACTCCCGGTGTGTGTGTGTGTGTGTGTGTGTGTGTGTGTGTGTGTGTGTGTGTGTGTGTGTGTGTGTGTGTGTGTGTGTGTGTGTGTGTGTGTGTGTGTGTGTGTGTGTGTGTGTGTGTGTGTGTGTGTGTGTGTGTGTGTGTGTGTGTGTGTGTCTTCGCCAGACACCTAGATGGGCAAGCCAGATAATAAAGACAATAAACCAGATTAATATCTCCGGGGTTATTAAAAAAATACCAATTTATTGATTGCTTTTTTCTTGTTCTTTCAACCGCAGTAACTCTGACGAGCGCTTTTCGTGAAGCTTGTCAATGAAATTAGCTGGAGTTCTTGAGATGAGCAAAGGGCGCATCGCTGAAAATAGGTTAACTCTGTGTACAATCCCTTTAAGCACTTATAATTTCGCCGCTACTTGGGACAAAAAAATTCAATGAATGAAATGCAAAAAAAAACTTGCCTAACAGACACCTGTTCACGTAGGCATTGGCCCGTAACTGCACAATCAAACCCAGATTGGAGTAAGAAGGAGAGAGAAGTTCGTGAGCAAGAACAGATATTTACTTATTCAACAACACGCTACTCCTGGCAGTTCCTCTGAGAGCAGTTTCTCGGCTAGCTTTTTTGAAGCTTACCGAAGGAGAACCTTTGTTGACCAACTCGTCCCACTTTTTGTTTTGTTGCTCACGCGTTGGCAAACTTGCAATTAGGTAAACGTGAACTGCACACGTACCATAGGAAACATCGCACTTCCTTCTTGTTTGCTCGAACAATCAACTAACCCGGTTGTCACTTCGGCTTCCTCTGCTGTCACGTCTTTCGAACTCAGCTGCCTTTGACGACACTTGCCATCGTACGTAACGTGGCCTCCGGGGGACTTCTCTCGCGTTGTTTCTTCGCCTCGTTGTACATAACTTGTCCGTGCCTTTCGCACCGCCACAACTTTTATGGCACGAAGTATATGGAATCTAATTACCTTGCAGCTATTTTAATGCAGGTATGTTATGGCCGAGGTTTATCATGCGTCGTATACAGAAAATCCTCATCATCATGAACCGGCACGCGCTCAATCACTGCCCAAGCATTCTGAACAGTTGGTTAACACGTGAAGCTCAAAAGTGGCCACCAGCTCTGCTGTGACCCAGTATTGCGCGACTTAGTTTTTCCCTTTTTCGCCTATTATCCTGCATGGCTCGTTTCAACGAGCACTTCTCTCTTTTTCCGTGTTTACATCAAACAGCAGGTACTATTTGACGCCGACAGAGAAAATGTTTCATCTGTTCTCTGTTGATCTCTCAAAAAATCCGCGTTCCTCATAAAAAATGCGTACGCGGAAATATTACCTATTGTTTTCAGCACTGTCTACCCGTTTTATCGCCATCCTCTGCATGGATTTCAATGTAAGTGTGCAAGAATTGTTCTGGCATCTCTGTTCTTAAAAAAAAAAGAAATTACACCATCTCCCGCTAAAGGGGACCATGAGGCGATGCGAAGCAGCGTTTCGGCATGTCAAGCCCGCGTTTCAGAGGGGGAGTGGGGGAAATGGGGAGAGGAGAGGAGGTGTCTGGAGAGGGCTTAGGCATGCGCAGTAAGGGTGGTCACGCCGCACACCACCACCACCACAGGATTGAACTCCGCCATAAGATGCTTCGCATCTAAAAGCGGGAAGCTTGCACTAAGTTGCGCAGACATTGGCACAGCGAAGCTGGTTGTCCTCAGCTCGTCGGGCTGACGCACGGGAATCACAACGCCGGCGGCGATTGGATCCAGTGTGCTTGGCCGAAGAAGCGGCAGCCAGAGACGGCGATGGGTGGATCCAGAATACTCGCAAAGCTTGCCACTCTGAATGTGCTGAAATCGCTGTCCCTAAGCCACGGTGTAAGAAAGGTGTGATGGTTGCTATGGCGACGGCTCAGCGGCAGCTGCTCCTTGGTGCGGCGGCGGCTTGGCTATTTTCAGCACAGGTGGCGCGCAGCTGTGGCGGTTGCTATGGCAACGGTACAGCAGGCTCTTTTTGTTAACGGACGTCTTACAGCCAGATTTTACAGCTTGGCCGTTAATAACGCTGTTAGCTATAAGCAATTGTCAAACATTCAAAATCAAAGTGGGAGCCGGAGGTTGGAGATATTGGAAATCAGTTCTGCGGAAACCCGCAAGGTGGCGGAAGGGTTAAGAAAGGGAAAATAGACAACCACCCGTTTGTAGCACGAAGAGGCTTTATTTCTGAGAAATCCGTATGGATTTCCTTGTGGCTTCGTGCTACAATCAGGTGGTTTTCTATTTTCCCTTTCTTAAAGTGTAGATAGATTTAACGAGTAAGAAAAGGTGCCTCAGACAAGCTAGCCGACGATTCGATATGGGTGCATATATTTGTCAAAAGGCCGCGTTTTGACAAAGGTCTCTATAGCAACTTCGGCCGGCCTATCTGAGACAGCTTCTCCTGTTCACTAAATTTATCCGCACAATAGTCAAAAAGCTATATTTACGACACGGATGCTCTGTTTACGCGAAAAGGTATATGTATGCAAGCTTAACTACAGACATAACTGAACTTCGTAAACGCTGATTAGCTCTACACTTACATCTTGCCCTTGTACGCCTAATGGCTTACGCTCCTTTCTGCCGAAAGCAGCAGTTCTAGCTGTGCATGTTATTGGAAACGTCCCGAACAAAATACAGAGACGCTCACCACCGCTCGCAGGAAAACAAACGGTATTCGAACGGTAATCGCTTTTCGCGCGGTCTTCATTTTCTTCCGTGTGCGTACCGACAGCGAGAACGTTATGTAAAGAAAGAGAACCTGAAAAGTAAGGTCTGTTTTTTCGACGCCATTAAAGCCGCTGTCAGCTTCCTGTTGTGCTGACAAAGCTGCTGTCCAAACTGTTTGTTGCTCGTCGCGCGATGTTCATTCTAAGTGTACGTCTTTACGGATCCATTAGTGAAAGTATATTCCAGAGTAAATAAAACGAAACGCCCTTAAGAACCTCGCAATGCCTAATGATGTTCGAGTGCACACGTGCGGATTATTATAACATAAGAAATGACGATGCAAGGGCGTTTCGTTGTACCGCTTGATATGGTTACAAACGCCGCAGTTTTTCCCGTTTTGCTGGTTTCGCATCTACTTTTATCACGCAGCAGATACTCAAGTGATGCTTCACTCACTCACTCACTCACTCACTCACTCACTCACTCACTCACTCACTCACTCACTCACTCACTCACTCACTCACTCACTCACTCACTCCACATCACTCACTCACCTCACTCACTCACTCACTCACTCACTCACTCACTCACTCACTCACTCACTCACTCACTCACTCACTCACTCACTCACTCACTCACTCACTCACTCACTCACTCACTCACTCACTCACTCACTCACTCACTCACTCACTCATCTCCTAACTTGCCCAAAAGAAATCAGATAAATGGGGCAATGACGACTGAACAAAAAACGTTTCTCACAAATCAATAGATATGCTTAAAATCGATAATACGGCCAAGTAAAAAAGCTACCGTGATCGACCACAATTTGTGGGCTTAACCAATCCCGCGAACTATAACGGACGAAAGGCTGCACGACAGAGTTGATTATGATCGACCACCGCTGCGGGAACTACTAATTAGTTCAACCCTAACGGACGAACAGTCCAGTGAATCCTGGGCAGCCCCACGAAGGTTGCAGATAACGCAGGCATGCTTTGTCCCGAGGAAACCGCCTCATCAGAATAATCTGAAAGATGTTCGATCGTGCATATTATAGAGTAGGCAGCCACTTCGGTACAAAAACAGAAACTCAGCCGACTCGACGCGCCCACGTGCGCGCAAAGCGCCGCCTCTCCTAAATAAAAGGTTGCATCGTCTTTGTAGTTGGCCAGCTTTGCTTATCATGGCCCTGTGATGCAAGCATACAGCACGCCTCCTCCGTGGTATATTAATCAGAAAAGATTATTCAGAAAAGCAGAAAGGTCAATGAGACTTGTGTCCAGTGTCTTTATCCGACAAAGAGGGAGGGGGGGGGGGACGGAGAGTGCCGCATCAACCCAAAGTGTGCATTGGTTGACACCAAAGTCACCTCATAGGTCGGTTTTTGTGCTTGACGGTATCTGTGCTTTCTGGGCATACGCTGGGCATCGTATGGGGAATGCACGTAATAACCATGAATACATAAGGGAATATTGTGCGGTAAGAATCGCACCTTGGACAGTTGATCGCGTGTACGAGGAGGAGGAAGAGAAAGAGCGAAGGACAGGGAGGGTATAAGGTGCACGAGTTCATTAAGAGACCTGGAGGTACGATTGCTCATGCAGCCTGCGCAACACCAGTGCAACAAAAGAGCACTCTCTTAACACATTTACATTCAAATATAACGGGGGCGAAATCGGCATCTTTAACCTGAATTTAATATTAATAATTGTTGGGGTTTACCTCCGAAAGCCAAGATATGATTCAGAGAGACGCCGTCATGACGTCATAGTAAGGTCACGCAACGTGACATCGCATTATGACATCCTCGCATGGCATCATCGCTTCGTCATAGGTGGCCCGAATCCCGGAGGCACGTGATGTGCAAAAAGCTTCCAATGTCTCCCATTCCTGAAGCAGCGCAAGGCCACGCTACAGGTGCAGAAAGCCTTTCGGTGGCGGCAGGATCAATATAATCAGCTGAGAAGAAAAAGAAAATAGCTTTCGCCTTCGAGTAATCTTAGACGAATGCATAAGAAACCCCGTGAGGCTTCTTTTTTTTTTTTTTCAGAATGACCTGAAATTTGACTCTTCCAAAGGGAATAGGATATGGTAGCACGCCAATTGTTCTGGTTCTGGCTGGTCGTAGCCACGGACGTGAGAAGACTAACTCGCGTACGATAAATATTCTGCGTGGTACTATCCATTTCGGGGCTATACAACATTCTGCCAATAGGCACCCCATCCCCACCTCCATTCTTCATTGACAATGTAGCACTTTCAATACGCGAGCTCGAAAATAAAAACCGTCCGCTTCCGCGCGTTCATCGACTCATATTAGCCCGGGAGACAAGGAAATCGTGTCAGCTGAAGTAATGATATCTGTTTTCAAACAAATCCGAAAGGACTTCCTGTGAACAACAAGGGCGTTTGGCTGCGATGTTCATTGAAAGTGTTCAGTTCCCGCCTGCGCGTTTCCCGGCGGTGGCATACATCTTACATCAGGAAGGACGATATAAAAACAAAACGGAATATTTTTAAGTTATAATGTCCTTCGATTCGGAAACAAGCAATTCATCATTTTAGGTCATGTTTAGGCGTCTCCAATTATGGCACTGTGACCTTTAATTACATGCAACACACTCTACATAAGTAGTCTCTGTTTAGAGAACAGCATATTTCGATACGTTTCACAGTGGAACGTGAGTTGGATCTGATCCAGTAGATACATTTCAAAACTCAGGCGGTCCCTTATAGATTTGCCGAAGACTACTGGAAGGGGAAAGCCATTTTTGCCATGACCCCTCCCCCCCGCCCCTTCCTAATGTTGTCTCCCCCTAACATGGTTTTGCAGTGTCTCCGGGATCGGCCCACCTTTCACCAAGCGATGGTGTCCTGTGATGACATCATCATGTGACGTCAGGTAATGTGGTGTCATGCTGACGTCATATCTTGGCGTCATCACCAGATGGTTTTTTCATCACTCGTGTTGATGCCGCCGCCCACGCCGACGGTCACCTTTCGCGTCAAATCGATACAATGTTACTTCGAGGCACTCGATATTATATTGCTATTCACGTATGTGTGTTATAGTAATCATCCCTATTTACTTTGTAATTTGATAAATATTCATTCTGAAGCTATTCATGCTTTTTTTTGCATGAATAGAAGGAAATCTCAGGCTAGAAATATAGCGCAAATTTTTTTTTTCGGCTATGTCAATGTTGAGCAAAGGAAAATTATACTTTTGACGTGGGTCGCGAGAGGCGGCGCGTCGAAGGACTCGTCGAATGTGGTAGCGCCTTCAGCAAGGTGATCAAATGCAACAGCACATTGCAAAATGTAGTAATGTGAAGTCAATTTTTTATACAGGAAGTTCATTTCATGCAAAGGTCAATGTATCTTGCTCTTTCTTAGCCCCTAGTCGATACATATAGCAAAAACAAGTGGCGTGCACGATTGTGTACATAGTGTCTCAAAGAGCTAGATACAATAGGAGATGGCATATACGCGTGACCTGGTTTCCGGAATATTTCCTTTCCTCTTTTGTACAGTTGCCGTATTGTGCAAGTGGGAACAAGTCCGCATAAAAACTACAATTTTCACTTCGCAAGTTATTCTGTCCTTGCCCAATTTTAGAGCGCAGCTCTTAGGCGCCCGTTCCTGCGTTGAGCGGCGTCGCCGTTGGCGTCAGCGTAACCGATAGAGCGAATGAGGATGAAAGAGAGCGAATGAGGAGTCCGTCGATATCACGAGTCACGGACCCCTAACCTCGCTTTTTTCCTCCTTGACGCGCGCTGGCCCCTCGGTCGGAGCTCGTGCACATGCAGGGCGGCACGTGCACAGCAGCTGGCTTCGCTTGTCGTAATGGGGCTGTCGGCGTTTCGCTTGGTTCTCGACGCCTGCAATGCACAGAGTCATGTGCGTAGCACACGAGCACTCAAGTT